>NC_143514.1:77766905-77871437 GCF_031878675.1 Megascapheus bottae
AACATGCTGGGCTCTCATGATTCATACCTATAATCTTGGCTACTTCAGGAGGCTGAGATTGGAGGATCTGGGGTTCCAAGCTGGTCCAAGCAGGAAAATCTTTGAGATTCTTACTTCTAGTGACCCAGTGAAAAGCCAGAAAGTTGAGCTGTGATGCAAGTGGTAGAGTTCTAGTCTTGAATACAAAAGCTCAGGGACAGTGCCCAGGTCCTGCAGTCCAAGCCCCAGGACCAGCATAAAAACAAAACACAGGGGGAAGGGGGGGAAAAGAGCCCTGTGGACTTCATGTGTCATCCTGGGGCTTGAACTCAGGGCCTGGGCACTGTCCTTGAGCTTTCTCAAGGCTGGCCGCTCTACCACTTGAGCCACAGCACCACTTCCAGCTTTTCTATGTATGTGGTACCCAGTAATCAAACCTGGGTCTTCATGCATCTATGCAAGCACTCTACCACTAGCCCACACTCCTGGCCCCTGTCATTTTCTTATATAACCTGTTCAGAGCTTTTGGCTCTTCAGATGCAGTCTCTTATTAAGGGATTTTTTTTTAATTTTTGCCAATCCTGGGTCTTGAACTCATGGCCTGGGCACTGTCCTTGAGCTCTTCAGTTCAAGGCTACCACCCTACCCTTGAGCCAAGCACCACTTCCCATTTTCTAGAGGTTAGTTGGAAATAAGAGTCAGGTCCTTTTGTGCCCTTGATGGTTTGAACCTTGATCCTCAGATCTCAGCCTTCTGAGTGGCTAGGATCACAGGTGTGAGCCACTCACTCGGCTGTCCCTGACATTCTTTTGCTCAAGGCTAGCACCCTACCATTTGAGCCACAGTGCTCCTTCCAGCTTTTTCTGTTTCTAGGATACTGAGGAATCAAACCCAGGGCTTCATGCATGCTAGACAAGCACGCCACCATTAAGGTTCTTTCCCAGCCCTGGTTGTTTTGTTTTGTTTTGCTCGTCCTGGGGCTTAAACTCAGAGCCTGAGCCTCTTGGAGCTCAAGGCTAGTACTCTATACTGCTTGAGCCACAGGTCCACTTGCAGCGTTTTCTGAGTAGTTTATAGGAGACAAGAGTCTCGTGGACTTTTGAACCCAGTCCTCAGATCTCAGCCTTCTTAATGGCTAGGCTTCCGGTGTGAGCTCCTGGCATCTGGCTTGTTATTTATTTTTTATTTATAATTTTTTTGCCAGTCCCAGGGCTTGAACTCGGGGTCTGGGCAGTGTCCTTGAGCTTTCTCAAGGCTAACACTCTACCACTTGAACCACAAACCACTTCTGGCTTTTTCTATATATGTGGTGCCAGGGAACCAGACCCAGGGCTTCCTGCACACTAGGCAAGCATTCTACTGCTAGGCCACACTCCTAGCCCTTGGCTTGTTTTTATTTTTGTGTGGATACTGGGGCTTGAACTCGGGACCCAAGCTCTGTCCCTTAGCTTGCCTCTCCATTACCCTCCTCCCCCAAATTCCTAACTCAAGGCAGGCACTCTAGCACTTGAGCCATGGCTCCACTTCCAGCTTTTCGGTTGCTAATTGGAGATAAGAGTCTCACAAAACGTCCTGCCCGGACAGGCTTTGAATCACAATCTTCAGATCTTAGCCTCCTGAGTAACTAGTATTACAAGTTTGAACCACAGGCCAAGGGGAAGAGGAGGTGTGGCTCAAGTGGTAGAGCAAGCTGCTCAGACTGAGGACGATGTTATTATTCTTTGTGGCTAAACATTGTTGATATAATCTACATTTTTGTCCTTTAAAATATTTTCTTTTGCTAGCCAGCACAGTGGCTCACACCTGTAATACTAGCTACTCAGGAGGCTGAGATCTGAGGATCAAGGTTCAAAGCCAGCAAGGGCACAAAAGGTCCCCAGATTCTTACCTCCAATTAACCTCTAGAAAAGGGGAGGTGGGGCTTGACTCAAGGGTAGGCAGTACCTGTGAACTGATGATCTCAGGGACAACGCCCAGGCCCACGAGTAGGGCAGTGGCCTTGAGCTGAAGAGCTCAGGGATAGCATCCAGGCCAGTTCAAGCCCCAGGACTCACAAAAAAAATTTTTTTTCTTTTGCTGAGCATGGTGGCTCTGTTGTGCCCAAAATTTCGGGGTCCCCAAAGACCACCAAGGAGCCGAATTCAATGTAAGCACTTGAGAGTTCCTGGGCTCCCAACCATCACCCATGTAGCAGGTCAGAACTGAGAGCCCCAGCAGTCCAGTTGGAGGGGTTTTTACGGTTAACAGTGTTATCTTTGGTCAACTTTCCGAGCTCTAGGGCTTGTCACATCCCTGGTTAAGACACTCTGAGGGTTTTCTGGGAACTTTAGTCCATACCTTTGATAACAGGCCTTCCTGTAAAATGGCTTCACTGGGGTTAGGGCTCCACAGCTCACACCTGTAATCCTAGCCGCTCAGGAGGATGAAATTTGAGGATCTATGTTCAAAGCCAGCCCTGGCACTAAGAAGTCCTGAGACTCATATCCAATTAACTACCAGAAAGACGGAAGTGGTGCGCTGAGGCTCAAAGAGTAGGGCGGTAGGCTTGAGCTGAAGAGCTCAGGAACAACACCTAGGCCAGACTTCAAGTTTCACGACCTACAAAAGCTTTTGTTCTCTTAGCCAGGAACTTGTGGCTCATGCTTTTAATCCCAGCTACTCAGGAGGCTGAGATCTGAGGATCACAGTCCAGAGCCAGCCCAGACAAATCTATGACTTATTTAGCCACCAAAAACCAGGAAGTGGAGATGTGGCTCAAGTGATAAAGCAACAACTTTGAGTAGAAAAAAAAGCCAATGAGAAGTCAAGGCTCTGAGTTCAAGCCCCACGGCTGTCAAAGAATCCCTCCCCTTGCAGCAGGCTGCTTGAACACAGCCAGCTGACTGGCTGTACATGTTCACATTGCAGTGCTCTTGTGTTCGCAGATAAATCTGTGCTCGGGAAAGCAAAGGTTTTGTTTGCTTGGTTGTTGGTGGTGCCATGGAGCAAACCCAAGACTTTCTGAAGAATGAGCACACACTCTACCACTGAACCTCCCCACCATCCATGGGGTTATTTGAAACAAGACTTTGGGGAAAAAAACCCAAGGACAGTGCTCAGGCCCTGAGTTCAAGCCCCAGGACTGGCACAAAAGCCTTTGCTGTGTATGCCAGGCGTGGTGGCTCACACTTGTAATCCTAGCTACTCTGAAGGCTGAGATCTGAGGATCGATGTTCAAAGCTAGCCGGGGCACAAAAGGACCTGAGATACTTATCTCCAAAACCGGACTCCATGACTCATGCCTATAATCCTAGCTACTTAGGAGGCTGAGATCTGAGGATCACGGTTCAAAGCCAGCCTGGGCACTAAAGACTGTGAGACTCAACTCCAATTAATCACTAAAAAATGAGAAGTGGGGCTGTGGCTCAAGGAGTAGGCTCAGGAACAGCACCCAAGCCCAGAATTCAAGCCCCATAACCTACCCCCCTCCAAAAAAAAAGTCTCACAGAGTTTTCTTCCTGGGCTGGCTTCGAACCACAATCCTCAGATCTCAGCCTTCTGAGTAGCTAGGATTACAGGTGTGAGCCCCCAGTGCCGGGCTATATTTGGTTTTTATTTACGTTCAGGTGAGTTTGATTTAGGGGGTGGTGTTGTCTGTGTCTATTTTGGGGAAAACTTTTTTCAATCTGATCCTCTGAATATTTTCTAGATATTTTTATCACTGGGGTGTGAACTCAGAACCTTGCACTCATTTATTCTACTTGTTTGCCTGGAGCTCTACCACATGAGCCATACCTCCAACACACTTTTTTCTTTTTTTGCTGGTTAATTGGAAATAAAGTCTTACAAACTTTCCTGTCTAGGCTGGCCTTGAACCACTGGCCTCCAGATCTCAGCTTTATGACAGGCAGAAGTCTTTCTTCTTTTCTGGAACCTGTGGAGAGAGAGGTTCCCCTCCCCAGGTCTGTGTTGTCACCTATCCCCACAAGTCACAGCACTGAGGGTGAGGTGACGGCAGTCAGAATTTGTGGCAGGCTGCTGTCCCCAGATGTGACCTGTAACAGGGGCCAGCAGAGATCATGGCGTCATTTCCCATCAGAATCCCAGAGTCCACGGGGCAGGGGGCAGGGCCAGGCGCTGGGCAAACAGACCAAAGGTGAGGCGGCCTCCAGGGCAGTGTGGCCAGCTAGATGGACGCCATGAGGTAGACCGGGACTCCCGGCCCCCAGTGGGGTGCAGCGGAGATGCCTTGGCCCTCGCTGACCTGGTCTCCACCCCGCAGGCTGCTGGCCCTTCCGGGACTGCTGTGGGCTTTCGTGGCTGCAACCTCAGACTCCAAGTGGCCCGAGCCTGTGTTTGGGCGCCTCGTGTCCCCTGGCTTCCCAGAGCAGTATGGCAACAACCAGGAGCGGCGCTGGACGCTGCAGGCTCCCCCCGGCTACCGCCTGCGCCTCTATTTCACCCATTTCCACCTGGAGCTCTCCTACCTTTGCGAGTATGACTTCGTCAAGGTGCCAGCAGGCATGGAGGGCTGCGGTGAGGGGGAGGCTTCCCAGGAAGCGGGCGAGGGCCTTCCCCCCCAGTGACCACTTGATCCCACAGCTGAGCGCGGGGACGAAGGTCCTGGCCACGCTGTGCGGCTGGGAGAGCACCGACACGGAGCGGGCGCCGGGCAACGACAGCTTCTACTCGCCCGGCGCCAGCCTGGAGGTCACCTTCCACTCTGACTACTCCAACGAGAGGCCCTTCACAGGCTTCGAGGCCTTCTACGCCGCCGAGGGTGAGCCGACCCCAGGGCCTCCGGCCGTCCCTCTTGCCCCTGCCCTCGGTCTCCTCCGACAGGTGACATCAGATTCTGGTCTCTGAGGGACACTGTGTGACCCAGGGCAGGTGGCTCGACCTCTCTGTGCTCAGGGCCGTCCTCTGGGTTGATGGCTGTTTCGCAACCCCAGGCCTGTGTGATGCCAGTCCAGCAGCAGGGCCTCTGCTCAGTCAGGCCCTGAGGCCACAGCCCAACCAAGCTCTGGCCTGCCTGCCTGCCTCCCGACCTTGCCTCTTTCTTCCCAGACATCGACGAGTGCCACGTTCCCCCTGGAGAAGCACCCCGTTGCGACCACCACTGCCACAACTACCTGGGAGGCTTTTACTGCTCCTGCCGCGCGGGCTACGTCCTGCACAAGGACAAACGCACCTGCTCAGGTGAGGTCCCCAGGGGAGCCCCAGCCCAGCGCCTGCCCTGGGAGATTGGCACAGTCCTGGCTCAGAGATCTTACGAAGGCTGGCACACCTGGGCTCCCTGTCCACAGAAGTTAAGGGTAGGGCGCAGGGCGTGGCCAAGTCCCTGTTTCTGGACCCAAGTCAGCTGACCCCTCCACCACCACCTATACCCTCTCCCTTGCCCCTTTACCAGGCCGCTGTTCTCAGGAGCTGGCTGACCATGCTGGACCCTAGGTCTCTCTCCCTCTCCCCTCTCCCTCTTTTCCCCCTCCCTATACCAGTCCTGGCATTTGAACTCAGGGCCTGGCTGGAACCCATAGTTCTATTTCCAGCTTTTTGCTGGTAAATTAGAGATAAGGGTCTCCTGGACCCCGGCTGCTTTACATTCTGCCTGGTCTGGTTTTAAACCTCCATCCTCAGATCTCAGCCTCCTGAGTAGCTGGGGCTACAGGTCATGAGTACCAGCGCCCAGGTTTTGCGTGTGTCTCACTGTGATCTCTCTTCCAGAGCAGCGCCTCTGACCTGCCTTTGTGCAGCTACCCAGCTCGGCGGGTCAGAAGGAGAGGGGGGGCCTCAGGGACAGGGGCTGGGGCCAGACGGCCTGCGGCGCCCCAGCCTCTGCACCCACCACCCCAATAAACCTGGCTGTACTTCCTGCACATGGCTGCGTGTCTCTGGGCAAAAGGTTTGTAGGGAAGGACGGCGCTATGCATTCTGGGCCTTTCCCTTGACCCCTGCCCCTTTCAGGGGCCACAGGCTCCCTTGCCACATGACTTGTTCCAGCCTTTCATGTTGGGATGAGACACTGAGGCCCAGAGAGGGGAGCGGTTTGCCTGAGCCACCCCTCCCCAGCGGATCAGCTTTGTCATCCCTGTTTGCCCATGAACATGAGACATGGGGGAAGAACGCTCCCTTCCCTGCAGGAGAGGCAATTCTGTGCCCCTACTGTGCCCGGGTGATGCCCCTGCCCCATCAGAAGCAGTCCCATAACAGAAGGCAGTACTGGGACACCCCATTTCCTGCCTCCCACACAATGCCTGCACCCTCCCTCTGCATGCTGGAAGATGGGCCTGAGTCTGCAGCTAGGTTGGCCACCATATGAAAGAAGCAAATTCCCTTGTTGGTACCATTAGCTGTTTGTTTATCGCCGGTCCTAGGGCTTGAACTCAGGGCTTGAGCTTCTTTTGCTCAAGGTTAGCACTCTGCCACTTGAGCCACAATGCCACGTCTGGCTTTTTCTGTGTATGTGGTACTGAGGAATGGAACCCAGGGCTTCATGCATGCTAGGCAAGCACTCTACCACTAAGCCACATCCCCAGACCCCTTCTGGCTTTTTGATAGTTAGTTGGAGATGAAAGTTTCTCAGACTTTTCTGCCCTGACTGGCTACAACCAGTAATCCTCAGATCTCAGCCTCCTGAGTAGCTAGGGTAGCAGTGGGAGCCACTGGTGCTGGACTCACGCTGTTGACTTGAACTTCCCTCGGCTGTCCCTAGAGCAGGGCTGAGCCCGTGGAAGGAATGGTCTGGAAGGAGACAGATGGTGGACACATGGTATTGCTGGAACTCGCCCGGGATGTGGCGGGAGCCAGAGGGGCCCCTGGGTTGGGGCAGGCTCTTCCTTACTTTCCTGAAACTCTAGAGACATTAGGGAAGGCATCTTTGCCTCTTTTCTGGCACCTGCTTCCTTCTGCCTTGTGACTCAGGGGTTGATCAACCCATCCTCTGGTTGGGGGGTGGTGGCAGGGACTGGAGTGGGTGAATGTTATGACCGTAGAACCAGAGGACTCCCACCCTTTTCCTTTTGTCAGTGGTGGGACTTGAACTCAGGGTCTGGGTGCTGTTCTTGAGCTCTTGCTTTACCACTTTGAGGCACAGCTCCACTTCCAGTGCTCTGGTGGATTGATTCTCCTACCTGGGCTGGCTTTGAACCGGAATCCTCAGATCTTAGTCTTCTGAGTAGCTAGGATTTCAGGCGTGAGCCACCAGCCAGCTGTGGTACTAGGAGACTTGGGTCCCACCTGTGCCTCGGCTGGGCAGGTGCAGAGACCTGGGCCAGCCTAGGGTCCCAGGTCTGTGCCCTGCCCTGCTCCCCAGAGGCGGCCCACCCGGATGAGGGGCACAACCATGCCACCCCCTCCTCTTCCCTTTCCCAGCCCTGTGCTCAGGCCAGATTTTCACGGAGAGGTCGGGGGAGCTGAGCAGCCCCGAGTACCCAAGGCCGTACCCCAAACTCTCCAGCTGCACCTACAGCATCCGCCTGGAGGAGGGCTTCAACATCACCCTTGACTTTGTGGGCTCCTTTGATGTGGAAACGCACCCCGAAGTCCAGTGCCCCTATGACTTTCTCAAGGTATGGTTGGAACCTCTCCCTCGGTGACCCCACCTCCTGCAGCACCCCCACACCCCACTCCTGTCCCTTTAGGCGACTATGGAGAAAGGGCCAGGCCCGGGCACCAAGGCCTCAGGCCTCTTCCTCCCTTAGATTCAAACGGGCAGCAGGGAATACGGCCCGTTCTGTGGGACGACACGGCCGCACAGGATTGAAACTCACAGCCATACAGCCACCATCACCTTCGTCACCGATGCCTCCGGGGACCAGACGGGCTGGAAGATCCGCTACACCAGTACAGGTGAGCCGGGAGGGGGCTCAGAGCCCGGCGGATGGCTGAGCTTCTGTCTCCTCTCCAGCATCAGGGGGCCCCAGGGAGTGAGACTCCCCACCAGGCTGAGGAAGGGGCTGAAGTATGGTCCCTTCCTTCCTCCCTTCTACCCATCCATCTCTGCACCCACCATGCACCATCCACTCATCCATACAGCCATTCTCCCTACCCCCCTTCCCACCATAGCCTTCTACCTGTCCATCACCTAAACACTCACTCGCCCACTCACCCATCCATCCACCACCTGACTATCCACCCACCCACCCACCCACCTATCCACTCACCCACCCATCCACCCACCCACCTATCCACTCACCCACCCATCCACCCACCCACCTATCCACTCACCCACCCATCCACCCACCCACCCATCCACCCACCCACCTATCCACTCACCCACCCATCCACCCACCCACCTATCCACTCACCTACCCATCCACCCATCCACCACCTCACCATCTACCCACCCACCCACCTATCCACTCACCTACCCATCCACCCATCCACCACCTCACCATCTACCCACCCACCCACCTATCCACTCACCTACCCATCCACCCATCCACCACCTCACCATCTACCCACCCACCCACCTATCCACTCACCTACCCATCCACCCATCCACCACCTCACCATCTACCCACCCACCCACCTATCCACTCACCTACCCATCCACCCATCCACCACCTCACCATCTACCCACCCACCCACCTATCCACTCACCTACCCATCCACCCATCCACCACCTCACCATCTACCCACCCACCCACCCACCTACCCACCTATCCACTCACCCACCATCCATCACCTAACCATCCACTCACCCACCCACCCACTCATCCATCACCTAACCATTCAGTTACCCACCCACCTATCACCTAACCAACCATCCACCCACCCACCCACTCACTCACTTACCCATTCACCCACCCATCCATCACCTAACCATTCACTCACCCACCCACCTATCACCTAACCATCCATTCACCCACCGACTCACCCACCTACCCACTCACCTAACTATCCACTCACCCACACTCCCACCCATCCATTACCTAACCATCCACTCACCCACCCACCCATCCACCTATCTACTCACCCACCCATCCACAAATCTATCCCCTAACCACCCACTCACCTACCCATCCACCACCCACCATGTATTCATTTACCCATTCATTCACCCATCCATCACCTACCCACCCATCCACTCACCCATCCACCCATCCTCGCATCCATGGATCCACCCATCTATCTCTAACCATCCATCCACCATCCACTCATCCATCACCTATCCACCATCCACCATATATACTCACTCATTCACCCATCCATCATCTACCATCCACCCACCCATCTACCCCCTGAACCCATCTATCCATTCATCATGTATTCTTCCATCTATCCACCCATTCACCTAGCAATTCACCCCCCCACCTGTCTACTCATTCATCTACCCATCATCTGTCTGCTCATTTTCCCGTCGATACTCATGCACCCTTCTACCCATCCATCCATTCATCTACCAATTACTTCACTCATTTATCATACCCACCTATCCATTCATCTGCACATTTTTCTTTCCCATAGATGTGTACCAAGTTTACAAAATATAGAAGCCACGGTCCCCACAAGCTCTGTCTTCAGCTCAGGAGGGGAACACACTAGAACAGCCAACCCCTGTAGCAAGTACAACCTGACAGCCTCGTTCTGCTGTTCAGGCTGTGGTGTCCCAGGGTGAGTGTAGGTATGAACTCCTGCAGGGGTGTGTGTGTGTGTGTGTGTGTGTGTGTGTGTGTGATTTGAGTCTTATGGACTTTCATACCTGGGCTGGGCTGGGTTTGAACCACAATCTTCGGATTTCTGAGTATAGGTGTGAAGCCGGGTGTGGTAGCTCTCACCTGTATTCCTAGCTACACTGGAGGCTGAGATCTGAGGATCAAGGTTCAAAGCCAGCCCGGGCACAAAAATGACCTGAGACTCTTATCTTTAATTAGTCTCTAGAAAATAGGAAGTGGGGCTTGGCTCAAGGGTAGAGTGGTAGCCTTGAGCTGAAGAGCTCAGGGACAACACCCAGGCCGAGTTCAAGCCCCATGACCCACTAAATAAATAAATAAATAAATACAGGTGTGAGCAGCCAGCTCCTGTTTCCCCCTTCTGCTTTTCTGTGGGTTAACTGGAAATAAGAATCTCATGGACTTTCCTGCCCAACATGGCTGAGAACCATGATCTGCAGATCTCAGTCTCTGAGTAGCTAGGATTACAAGCGTGAACCATTGGAGCCCAGCAATTTTCATTTCGGCAGTGCTCGAGACCAACCTAGGCCCTCAGCCCGGCCACAGCCACACCCCATCCCCAAGAGCTGCCGTTGAAACCCAGATACTCGTGCTCTTTTTCTAGAAGCTGCACTCTTGGCTTGAAAGCATGCCACATGTCCAATGACTGTCCAGCTGAGCCCCAAGCAAGCGGCAAATCTCCATTTGTGCCAGCAGCTAAGTGTAATCTCGCCTTTGCCATCAGATGGCAAAACCTCAGTGTAAGGATAGAGTTTGGCCTAGTGATAGAGTGCTTGCCTAGCATGCACAAAGACCAGGGTTCAGATACCACAAACACAGAAAAAAAAAACAGAAGTGGCGTTGTGGCCCAAGTGGTAGAGCTCTACCCTTGAGAAAGCCCAAGGATAGTGCCCAGGCCCTGAATTCAAGCCTCAGGACTTGCTTTATTCATATGCCAAGAGAAATTCAGGTCACCAGCCTTAGATCCCACTGCAGAAAGAGCCCTCCAAAGCCACTAAGCCTGTTTTCCTCTGCACAGCCCAGCCGTGCCCTGATCCCAGGGCGCCACCTAATGGCCGCATTTCACCAGTGCAGTCCCAGTACGTCCTGAAGGACAGCTTCTCCGTCTTCTGTGAGACTGGCTACGAGCTTCTACAGGTGAGTTGCTTCAAAGCTAAGTACGCCCCAACTGGGTCAGGGCAGTGCGTAGAGAGGAGAAATTAACAAAAACTGGGGGCTGGGAGTTTGGCCAGTGGTAGAGTGTTTGCCTAGCATGCACAAAGCTCCGGGTTCAATTCCTCAGTTCCACATGCATAGAAAAGCCAGAAGTGGTTGCTGTGGCTCAGGTGGTAGAGCTGTAACCTTGAGAAAGCCCAAGGACAGTGCTCAGACCCTGAATTCATGCTCCACGACTGGCAAAAAATGTCTGCAGCAGATCAGAAGGGTGCAATCCTGCCTTGAATTATTTTTGGTGGTACCAGGACTAAAACTCAGGACCTCATGCTTTCTGGGTAGGTGCTCTACCACTTGAGCCATGCCTCTGGTCCCTTTATGTTAAGTTTGAGGTGAGGTTTCCCTTAGGTCTGAACTATAATCCTACACGTGTGTCCCTTTGCTGTTGGGGTTATAGGAGCTCACTCCAGTGCCCAGTTATGCTGTCTGCCCCCAGCTGTTGGTTGAGATGGAATCTTATGAACGTCTATGCTCAGGCTCTTATTTTCTTCTTCCAAGTAGCTAGGATCCCAGCCTTGAGCTACAATACCCACTTGGTTTTTTTCCCATTTTCTTTCTGGTCCTGGGGCTTAAACTCAGGTCCTAAACACTGGCCCTGAACTTTTCTGCTCAAGGCTTGCACTCTACCATTTGAATCACAGATCCACTTTTGGATTTTTGATGGCTAGTTGGAGATGGAAAGCTCGTGGACTTTTTTGTCTTGGCTGGCTTGAATTGCAGTCCACAGATCTCAGCTTCTTGAGTAGCTAGGATTACAGATATGAACCACTGGTGCCAGCTGCTGCTGCTGCTTCTTCTTCCTCCTCCTCCTCCTCTCCTCCTCCTCCTCTCCTCCTCCTCCTCCTCCTCTTCCTCCTCCTCTTTTTGGTGCTGGGGCTTGAACGTAGGGCCTGCACACTGTCCCTAAACAATTTGCTTAAGGCTGGTGCTCTACCACTTGAATCATAGCTCCTATACCCTCTTTTGTCTGGTTAGTTGGAAGTAAGACCCTCACAGACTTTTCTGCTTATACTGGGAGATTTCAGCCTCTTGAGTAGCTAGAATTACAGACTTTTTAAAAATTTTTGCCTGTCCTGGGCTTAAGCTCAGGGCCTGAGCACTGTCCTTGGATTTCCTCAAGGCTAGAACTCTACCACTTGAGCCTCAGCACTGCTTTCAGCTTTTTTCTATGTATGTGGTACCAAGGAATCGAATCCAGGTCTTCGTGCATGCTAGGCAAGCACTCTACCACTAAGCCAAACTCCTGGCCCCTAGAATTATAGACTCTTTGTGTATTTATTTACGTCTTTAAAGCTACTTTTGGAAAAGTGCTGATTAAAATGGGCAGCATTTCTGATCCTTCATACATTGCAACAACTATTTATAAAATAGCCAAAAGCGCAGAATGGAAAGTTTGTTACCTACACCCTGTGACAGTGCCTGGCATAAAATTCCAGCCCCTCTGGCCAGCTGACAGCCTTCCCAGGAAAGTTGTTTCCTCCCCCCTCCCCCAAAATCAGATGGCTCTAGAAAGAGTGCATCCTGCAAAGTTATAAATAGTGATCTCTGTTCAGGGAGAGGGAGTATAATTTTTTAAAATGCTGAGTGTATTGCTTTAGCGGCACAGGTAAGACATTAGCACCTCCTCTTTATGTTCTTCAAAATTGTCACTGAATCCCAGAGCTAAGAAGTAATAACGGTGAGATGATGATAATGCTGGATCCCTCGTAGTCCTGCCAAAGGCCAAAATCACAGAAAACAAAGCAACTCTCATCTGGCAAACTTTGGGCCAGGGCGCCTTTCCACTCCTCTGATCTTCTTAGAGCTTAGCGGTGTGTTGGCTGCTCACGCCTGGAATCCTAGCTACTCAGATGGCTGAGATCTGAGGATCCAGGGCAGAAAAGTCTATGAGATTCTTTTTATTTTTTATTATTTTTTTTTTGCCAGTCCTAGGGCTTAAGCTCAAGGCCTGAGCACTGTCCTTGGGCTTTCTCAAAGCTAGAGCTCTACCACTTGAGCCACAGCACCACTTTTGGGTTTTTCTATGTATGTAATACCAAGGAATTGAACCTGGGTCTTCATGCATGCTAATCAAGCACTCTACCACTAGGCCAAACTCCCGGCCCAAGTCTGTGAGATTCTTAACTCCAGCAAAAAAGTCAAGGGAGAGCATGAGGACCTGAGTTCATGCTTCTGTAGACACACACAATTAAAATAATTAAATGATGGAGGACCAGGAGAGGTGATACAGTTTATAATCCCAGCACTCAGAAGACGAAGGCAAGAGGACCAAGAATTCCAGACTCTGCTTAGCACAAGCAAGGCTCTGAGTTCCAGCACTATAGAAGGGGGAAAGAAAAGGGATATTGAGGTTTTTAGCAGGAACTCGGAGGTCTGATCTCAGCCTCCTGAGTAGCTGGGATGACAAGTGTGAGTCGCTGGTAACTGGCTTCAGCAGGGCTTTGGATTACACATGTACCCCACGAGCAAGCTGTGGGCTGGGCTGCCAAGAGCAGGCAATCCCTGCCCCCCCCCACAAGCTGTCCCTGCGGAAGTGTGGTGAGGGTCAGAAGAAGAACTCAGGGGCTCAGGCTTGGCAGACAGTGGAAGCAGGAGACTTACGTGCTGACTTCCTCTTTAGGGTTCTTTGCCGCTGAATTCGTTTGCTGCAGTCTGTCAGAAAGATGGATCTTGGGACCAACCAATGCCCCAGTGCAGCAGTAAGGCCGCAGTGACCATTTCCTCCCCCCCCCCCCACCATCCCTGATCCCCATTTCCACCCCAAGTCATTCCATTTACAGAGGCTCAAATCCCACATTTGCTCCTGTTCCTCATTTGGTTGAAGAAGAACCACATTCCTGGAGAATGTAACAATGCACTCAGAAAATGTTATTTACTAGCTAGCTGGCCGCTGTGGCTCATGGCCCGGTGTGGTTGCCTGTACCTGTGATCTCAGCGGCTCAGGGCTCTGTAGGCGGGGAGGACAAAAGTGTGAGACCCTGCCTGAACAATAACAAGCACAAAGAGCCGTGGTTTAAAATACAGAGCCTCTGGCCAGCAAGTGCAGGGCCCTGAGTTCAAACCCCAGTATTGGGAGAAAATAGAAAAGAGGGCTTAGGGTACTTGGCATTTCTGAGACCCTGGATTCCATTCCCACCACTTGAAAGACAGAATTTGAGGTCCCTTCTTCATAATCGGTAATCCTTGTGCTGTCCATTCTGACTTCATCTACCATGTACTCACACCTGCCCCTACCACTTCTGCACGTGCATCTGTGCATCTTATGTGCAAGGTGTCCAGGTGTTCTTAGAGAAGATTTTTTGTTGCTGTTGTCAGTCGTGGGGCTTGAACTCTGAGCCTGGGCCCTGTCCCTGAGCTCTTCAGCTCAAGGCTACGGACCCACCCCAGGGCCTGGGCATTGTCCCAGAGCTCTTCAGCTCTAGGCTACTGCCCTGCCCTGGAGCCACAAACCCACTTCTCATTTTCTAGAGCTTAATTGAATAGAAGAGTCTCAAGTCTTTTTGTGCCCGGGCTGGCTTTGAATCTTGCTCCTCTGATCTCAGCCTCCTGAGTAGCTAGGATGACAGGCGTGAGCCACCAAGCCCGGCTTCTTAGAAAAGTTTAAATTTATATATGCATGTGTTTTTTATATATTTCCATCCCAACAGTATGACTGCTGGAGCTTGAACTCAGGGCCTGGGAGCTGTCTCTGAGCTTCTTCACGCAAGGCATTTTGAGCCACAGTGTTACTTCCAGTGTTCTGGTGGTTAAGTGGAGATGAGCTTCACAGACTTTTCTATCTGGGTTGGCTTTGAACTACAATCCTCAGATCTCAGCCTCCTGAGTAGCTGGGATGGCAGGCGGGAGCAGCAGGTGCCCAGCTTGAGGCTGGCTTTGCACTCTGGCCCTCTCAGCTTTACTGGGGTTACAGCTCTTATCACCCCGCCTCAGGCTTTGCTTTGTGCACTTAGGGAAGGCATGCCCACTCCTTCCCCATGGAGGCCTTGGGCAGCACTCAGCCTTCCACACTCTTTTCAAACTTAGCCATGCTGGGGCTTGACCTCAGGGTCCTTCCCACACTAGCCAGAGGCTCCGCCCTGAGTCCCCCCCCACCCTTCTGGTCATTCAGACCTCCTTCCCTGTTCCCTGCAGTCGTGGACTGTGGTCCCCCCGAAGATCTACCCAATGGCCGAGTAGACTACATCACGGGGCCTGAGCTGACCACTTACAAGGCTGTGATTCAGTACAGCTGCAATGAGACCTTCTATGCCATGAAAGGCAATGACAGTAAGCCAGTGTTCCAAGGGGGAGAGGGGAGAGGGAGGGGGATGGAGAGGCTGTGCCCTCCTCTGGGTGCAGGTGTCAGGGAAGAAACCTTAACCCAGGCTTTTTTGGTTAAGAGAGACAAAGGATAAAAGGGTGTTCTCCCACCCACTAAGTGAAATATTACAGCTAAAGTGAGTTTAATGTCAATTTGTGCAAATCTGAAAACAGATCTTATCTGGTAAATGAGGACTACAAACACACAATATATTCCAAATGGTTTAATTTAACAAGTCAAAACCTTATCATTAAGCACTTGAGATCTTGATACATATTCAAGGTACGCATCTAAAAGGTTTCCACTTTGCTGGTAAACATGGTAATGCAGAGATCTCTTATTTATGAAATCATGTAAAATGGTTATTCAGATACCTCTGTCTCCCTCCGGAATCAACATCTTTCAAGGGTGTTCAAGCGCACAACAGACACCCATACTTGTGGCTAAAACAGTTTTGCTTTTCCGGTGATTTGCAGGCAAATACGTGTGTGAGGCTGATGGGTTCTGGACCAACTCCAGAGGAGAGAAGCCCCTCCCGATCTGCGAGCCGGGTAATGGACCCATTTATCCCCGGCTTCGTAATTGGCCAGGGGGGAGGGGGAGGGCTTTCGCTGGGGTAGGCAGAAATGGAACTTGGGCACTTGGCTCTCAGACTAAGTTATTATTTCCAAATAATAAGTTCTCATTATCCCCTCTGCATATGGAGAGGTTGTAAGGGGCTGACTGCATCAGTCATTTGATTATTTTTGACCTTATAACTAGGCAAGCATAAAAAATTAAATGATTTTTCAAATGATCTTGAGCCATTTACACATTTATAAACATGAGTTCTTCTGTTGAGTTACTTTTCTTCTCTCTAAAAACGCTATTAAAACCAAAAGCTAATAACTTCATTATTTCCCTAAGCAATTGTTTCCAATGATGTCTAGGTTTTTAAACATTAATGCAATTTGCCTTTTTAATAGTTTTTTTTTTTTTTTTACCAGAATTGGCTCCAACAATATTAGTTGAGAAAGATTTTCTAAAAAAAAATTTGATCGGTACTAATACTCATTACCCCTGTGTTATTTGGCTTAAATTCGCTTTTGTAAGCCTACGCTTGGCCCGCGCAGTGTTAGTTTAATACACGCTCCCTCCACAGGAGACTGGCGCTCCTTTCGGGGCTGGAGCTTGGACTCCGGGCCTGGGCGGGGTCCTTGCGGCTTTGTGCTCTACCGCTTGGACCGCTGCGCCACTTATGGATTTTTCCGAGCGGTTCACTGGGCATCGGTGTTTTCCGGGCTCTTCTGCCTGGCGGGCTTCGAACGCGCTGCTGCTCGGCCTGCTGGGCTGCTGGCTTTGCTTACATTACGCAGAACAAACGCAGCCGTGCGCCCGGAGCCTCGGGCTGTCCGAAGGCGGGCGGGGCCTCGGAGCTCAGCCCCGCAGCCGCCCCGGAGCCGCGCGGGCTCTGAGCGCCCTGCCGTCTGTTTCCCCCGCAGCCTGCGGCCGCTCGGCCCGCACCGCCGGCGCGCGCGGAGGCCGCATCTTCGGCGGGAAGGCCGCCCAGCCCGGGGACTTCCCGTGGCAGGTCCTGCTGCTGGGCGACGGCGCCGCGGCGGCCGGCGCGCTCCTGGGCGACCGCTGGGTGCTGACGGCCGCGCACGCCGTGTACGAGCAGCGCGACGCCCCGTCCGGCCTGGACGTCCGCCTGGGGGCCCTGCGGCGGCTGGACCCGCGGGCCGCGCGCGCGCGCGCGCACGCCGTCTTCGTGCACCGCGGGTACGCGCACGGCGCGGGGTTCGACCACGACCTGGCGCTGGTCCAGCTGGAGGAGCGCGTGGCCCTCAGCGGCAGCGTGGCGCCCATCTGCCTGCCGGGCCGCGGCGCGGGCGCCCTGGCCGGCGCGGGCGCCGTGGGCTCGGTGGCGGGCTGGGGGCTGACGCAGCGCGGCCTCCCGGCCCGCAGCCTCATGTACGTGGACGTGCCGGTGGCCGAGCCGCGCGCCTGCGCCGCCGCCTACGCGCGCCATCCGGACCCCGCGGCGCGGGTCACGCCCAACATGCTGTGCGCCGGCCTGGAGCAGGGCGGCCGCGACAGCTGCAGGGGCGACAGCGGCGGCGCCCTGGCCTTCCTGGACGCCGAGACGCAGCGCTGGTTCGTGGGGGGCATCGTGTCCTGGGGCTCCCCCGACTGCGGGGCAGCCCACCAGTACGGGGTGTACACCAAGGTCGCCAACTACGTGCCGTGGATTGAGAGCGTCATCCGGGACTCCTAGCCCGCCCCGGCACTCGGCGAAGGACACCGGGGGCGCGGCAGCAGTCACTTGGGACATCCATCCCCCTCCGTGAAAACCACACGCCAAGCTCAGGTATTAGCTCATCTCCACGCTAAAAACCGGTTAGGACTCCTCCGTTACCAGAGGCCGAACAGGAAATGTCGCTGGCCGTGTGTGGCCCCGCTCAAGGGAAGAAAATCTCTGCATAGCCCAGCCTGGCTCTGCACCCTGGAGTCCTGCCTCGTCCTCTTGTGTGCTGCACGCAGGGATGCACCACCATGCTCTATCAGCGTTAAGCAACCGCCCCGTGCTGAGCTACTTGGCGTAGCATGAAACCCAAGTACTCTGCTGGAGGGAGCTTTCTGCCTTCTCTCCCCTCCCCACAATTCATTGATTCAGCCTTGAAAACTTCACCTGAGCTGTGCAGGAAGGAGAGTCAAAGCCAGTTTGGCACACAAGACCACAGGACTCCAGCCAGGCCTGAGGTGTGACTCAAGCGAGTGTTGGCCGCAAGAACATGGAGCCTTGAGCTCCAGCCCCAGCACTGGCGATCCCATTGTTTTTGCTAGTATCAAGGCTTGAATTTTGCCGCATGTCGACGTGGCCAGCATTCTGCTCCTTAAACCACAACGCCACACCTCGTTTTGCTGATGGACTGGCCTGAATTTCATCTCAACCTCGAGTAGCTAAGAATATCAGTGTTTGGGCCAAGTGGTAGACTGCTTGGCTAGCATGCACGGAGACTCTGGTTCAATTCCTCTAAAGCTGGAAGTGGTGCTGAGGCTCTAGTCTTGAGAAAGTTCAAGGACAGTGCTCAGGCCCTGCACTCAAGCCCAGGACTGGCAAAAAAAACAAAAAAAAAAACCAGTGTCCAGCTCATTGATTTTATTCACCAGTCTTCAAGTTTTAATACTTACCACTCAGTAAAGGTTTCGTTTGGTGTGTAGCTAAACGGTTGCTACTATATTAGTGACACACCTGGCCTGATTTCTCTTGGGCATACAAAGGGAAACTTTGGTGAGACTGGCTTTTTAAGGTGGCTTTCCAGCAAACTGTCACACAGGAAAAAAGAAATCGTAGTTTCCCAGTAAGACTCCAGACACTAAACTGTTGGTGGCAACAAAACTTTTTATTCAACTGTGGTTTAAGAGAATTTTGAGAATGAATGCATTTAGATGACCAAATAGACTTTTAAGCACATATAATTGCCAAATGATTGAAACTTTCAATTCTTTTGGAGGGTAGCATACCCACCCATGTCGGTGCAGTACTGCAGACATGTTAATAAAGGCGAGTCAACAGCGCAGGCCTCCCACGACTAGGAACTCGCTTTCACAGGTGAAATGAGGGATTAAAACCATGCCATCGACAGGTGCACTTACCCCTGGGCTCCTTGAAGGCGTGCCAGTTTAGTCTTTGGAGGTCCCCGAGTACCATTTTAAGTGTTACCATGTTACTGCTGCTGAGTAACAGTGCAAGTGCTAAAATGCAAAATGCAGATGTACAGGGTTTGGAAATCGTGCAGAAAAAGAAAATTTAAAAACAACTCAAGAGCCTTTTACAGAGGAAACTAACAAAACATCGTGGCAATCGTTAAGTCTAAAGGATGACTTCATTGATACACCAACCTTGCAAAATGACAAACCTATTTATCAGAATCTATTTTGGTAAGGGAATCAGGTAAACTAGCAACACAAAAGCTGTCACACTCTTCCAGTTACAGAAAAAGTACAAGTCCATCTATTAACAATGCATCTCCAGTCTAGTCTTGAGATTTGCGAGTGAGTTTATCAACATTAATGACTATATTCCCCCTCAGAGGGTAAACCCACGTCACTTAACACTGCACAGGCAGACAACCCACCCAACCAGTTCTTAAAGCTATCAGGCTTCTTAATGGATTTCAGGCACAAGGTAATTTGTGGTTTCTTCTACATTATCCCTATTGCAATTAATTCCACTTTTCAAATCCCGAACGGAAACGTGCTGCTCGTCCCTCCTTTCAGTCGTGTGCTTGGCCACAAAGCATGAGGATGATCAGTGTTGTTCTGCCCACTTTCCCAAGGGATTTCTAGAAGGCTCAATTCCCCAACGGCCAATTTACAGGCCAAGAAAATAGAACATCACCCAAACGCACAGAAGCACCAAGACAAAGCTGAGGGCACTGCTTACCATTTTAGGTGGGGTCACCCAGACTTACTAAAAACTAGATTTAAAAAACAACAACAAAAAAAAAGCTTTTCACTTTAGACAATGCAAGAACAAATAGCAATTAAGTCTGGGTATCAGGTGTCAATGCATGACAGGTGATGAATCCATTTGACTTGAGACAACTTTTCAAATAAGTTTATTTGAAGCGAAATAAGCTACTGCCAAGAAACTTTATGAAAGTTCCATCTCAAAAGGGTCAAAAAAGGGGAATTAACTGCTATGAATTCTTTGCATTCAGGGCTGCAAAACAAAGACACATATTATTTAAATCAGTTTTATTTAAGAATTTCCAACATTGACAACTCTTATAAAAAGCATCCAAGCACAGGACACAGAACTGCAGCAAACAGCATTCTTCTGGGGAGCTAACAGACAGAGAACTTGCACCCGCGAGACACCTGGGCTCGCTGGTGAACTCTGCTTCCAAGTACTCCCCCAAAGCACACCACAAGCTCAGTCCATGTTCTCAGCCCACCAGCTTCAGTTCACGTTCCCACACTTGCAGATCGGTAACATAGGAGAACACACACCATACAGCATTCACAGCAGTGGACGAGGGGGGAGGGGAGGTACAAGTGTCATTTCACTAACACATTCAGCTAACGGGGTTATCTAAGAACAAAACTCAAAGTCTTCCCACAGATGTGGATGTCCTTTGAATGCAAAAACATTCGTACGTTATTTGCTAGCAATGCTCTCTGCACACTCTCTCACCAAAGCCCACAGGATCGAGAGACACATCTCGCCAAGTTAAAAAATATCCATTATGCACCACCAAGTCTCTGCACGCGCTCTCCTTTTCTCGCTCATACTAGCCTTTCATGCCTCGGCACCATCATCAATCCCACACAAGGTTTCAAAAGTTCAAACAGCCTTCTGGTTCCATCTCACAGCCTTGCGTTCAGAGCGTTGATACGACTCCATGACATAAAGAGTAGCGGATAAAAATGGGACACCCACCGTCAAAGACGCAGCCTGTGCAGTGTGATGGCGAGCTCTTGGATGAGAAAGCATGTAGACAGAAGCATTCCTATGGCAGAATATTTACAGCACTACTTTCAATGAAGTGCTTCTTCCATAAACATTTGAAATGAGATGAACTGCAGAGATTAAATGAAGGCTTCATATTGTACTTTTGCATGTGAGGGGAGACAAGCGTTAAAACCAAATCAAAAGAACCAAACACCGCGAGACACTGTCTGTTCCCAGGGGAAACCCATGTGGTGGGGTTCAAATTAAAACAAGGAGAAAAAGATGCAGTTCTAACCAATGGTTTCCACTTTGAACATGCAAAGAATTCTCTTAACAAGTCCCAGGATAAATGAGCAGGGAGGAACCTTTTGCTCTCAATTGTAGTGTTGGTTTACCATTCAGGCAACAGCAGCTCCCTTCCAGCCACTCAATATTTCAACCTTTTATGTAACAAAACTTGTAAAATTCCTTTAGCTCTTCCTCTTTCTAAAGAAAAATGTCAAAAATACTGCTGAATATACTCCACACGGAACAAACCAATTTGGAAAATCCTTAGTACATAGGTATTTTACAATATACTTACCATGAGTTTAGAAAAATTTGAGTTCCCACCATTCCATTCCATTCCATACCAACCAACCACCCAACCACCCACACCCACCCATCTACATTCCCCAGCCAGAAGACTTGGAATCCATGCTTGAACCGAATCCTCCATTGAACCCACTGCCTGAGCCAGCATTCGAGGCTGAGCCCCAACCAATGGCCGCACCAGAATTAGACCCACTGTAAGAGTTATTCCCAGAACCAAAAGCCTGGTTTGGCTCTCTCTGCATATTCCCCTGGCTTTGGTTATTGCCTGATGGGCCTGACTGGTTCTGCTGACTGGCCAGCATGCCCATCATACCCCAACTGCTCTGCAGGGCTGCTTGGGCGGCAGCCATCATTGCTGGGTTAATGCTGAAAGCACCGAAGTTCATCCCTCCCCCCATATTGCTACCCTGATTATTTCCCAAGCCAGCTCCACCCCCTCTACTGTTACCAAACCCACCCTGATTCCCAAAGCCACCTGGATTACCACCAAATCTTCCACTTCTTTCTAACTGTCTACTGCTATTGTGCTTAGGTTCTGCATTGGAGATATGCACACTGATGCCTTTTATGATCAGGTCCTCACCGCAGAGAGACTGGGCCACCTACAAGAAACAGGGATGGATCAACCACTAACCCCGACCCTTCCCCCAGCCCAACAAGAACCCCTGCATTTTAAGCTTCAGTTACCTAAACTGGAGGATGTTCATTTAAATCACGCCCCCCAAATACCCTTTTAATTTTTTATTTTCAAAAGGTTTGTGACACTTCTAAAGTCACATACTGAAAACTAGCAAAATGGCATCTCACAACTGACCTAGGCCCATCTAGCCTAGGACAGCAGCCAGCTGAGAAAATTAGTACCATGATTGTCTTATGGTGCTGAGGATTGAACCCAGTGCCTTGCCCATACTAGCCACAAGATCTGTGGTGAGCCACACCCCCAGCGCTCAAACAAATGATCCAGAAAAATACCTGATCATCTGCAAATGTAACGAAGGCAAAAGCTCTGAATGGTTTGGGGATGAAGACGTCCACCACCTCTCCGTACTGACAGAAGAACTGCTGCAGCTCCTCAGCTGTCATGTCCTCTGTGCAGCGCCCTACGAACACCTTTCTGCTTCTCAAAGGTTCATCTAGGCTTTGCTGGTCAAAACAAATAAACAAAAAACATCAGAGGCACTGTGCTGAGACTCAAGTGCCGGAGCGTTACCCTGGAGCAAGCTACTGCTCAGGGACAGCACCCAAGCTCCAGTTTAAGCCCCACAACTGGAGCTTAAAAACGAAACACAACAACAAAACCCAATACCAACTTGACATCCAAAAGAAGCCTTCAAGACAATGAGCATTTATTTATTTGGTAGTGGGAACTTGATCTCAGAGCCTGGACGTTGTCTCTGGGCATCCTTGCCCAAGGCTAGTGGTCTGGCACTTGAGCCACAGCTCCACTACTGGCTTTTTGAGTAGTTAATCAAAGACTTCCTGCCCAATGGCTTCAACAGCAATCCTCAAATCTCAGCCTCCTCAGTAGCTAAGTACTGCAGGCATGAGCCACCACGCCCAGCTAACAATGAGGTTTTAAATGATCAAAATACACTTGGATTTAGGAGAGACATGTCCCAGCAAAAATGATGATGTTCCAAATAACAAGTTTTTCTCTCTTTTTTGGAGGTGGTGTGGTGCTTGGACTCTGGGCCTGGGCACCATCCCTGAGCTCTCCAGCTCAAGGATACTACCCTACCCCTTGAGCCACAGCTCCACTTCCGGTTTTCTAGTGGTTAACTGGAGATGAGCCTCACATTCTTTAGAGCCTGGGCTGGCTTTGAACCGTGATCCTCAGATCTCAGCCCCCTGAGTAGCTAGGATTATAAGATGTGAGCCACCGCGCCTGGCACAAGTTTTAATTTCTTACTTAGACCAAATCAAATTAGGTCTGCATAACAAAACGTCCCCCCCCCCCCGCCCCGTACTGGAGGTTGAACTCAGGGCTTAGGCACTGTCCTGGAGCTTCTTTTACTCAAGGCTGGCTAGCACTCTACCACTTCCAGCTTCTTCTGTGTATATGGTACTCAGGAACAAATCCAGGACTTCATGCATGCTAGCCAAGCACTTTACCTTTAAGCCACATTCCCAGTTCTCCCAATTTTGTTGTTACATTTTAACCATGAGGAGGCTGAGATCTGAGGATTGTGGTTCAAAAGCCAGCTGGGACAGGAAAATCTAGAAGAATATTCTTGAATTAACTAGCAAAACAAACAAAAACCAAAAGGAGAAGTGGAGCTGTTGGGCTCAAGCGGCATAGGAAAAAAAAAAAAAAGAAAGAAAGAGGAAAAAACCCAACAGAACGCCAAAGTTTTAGTTTAGAAGAGTAATCATTTCAAGCCAATCTAAGATATTCAGTACACATTAAAGTCCTGAGACTTAAACAAGGCAAGAGCTTGAAATCACATCCGATAACATCTCCAAGTTTTTTAGTAACAATGTTCAAAGCACAGAGGAGAAAAAGAGCGAGATACCTTAGAGTTGGGGAGTTTACAGTCGCACCATCGCCCATCTATCATATGTCGCTGGGACATTACTTTCACTTGTGTTTCGTAGTCCGTAAAGCGAACAAAGCCAAATCCTTTTGAATGACCAGTTTTAATGTCTTTCTTGACCTAGAACAGATACAGAACTTACTCCAATACACACCCACACCAAAAGTTCCTTAACATAAAAAATGCAATGACATAAATTGGATGCAATATGTAATTAAAGGTTTAGATGAAGTTAGCAATTTAAGGTAAACTTAAAGGTAAAAGCAACAAGAGGGAACACAGATGAAGGCAACTAGAGAACAACATTCATTGACATTACAGAATTTTAACAGGATGTTTAAAACAACTAGATTTGGTTACATATCTTGACTAATAAATAGGGAAAGGCAGAAAACCTGCCATTAATGAAGGAGCCAATGCTGCTCACTTCCCTTAATCCTTTCTACGTAAGGGGAAGACTTGACAGTGTGCAAGGTTATGGTTCGTAGCACACAGTAGTACACAAGGCCAACTTTTGTTCAGTGCCTTCTAGGCAGAAGCAACACTGTACAACACACATTAACTTTCACCTGCTGACCTGGAAGGACAGGGCCACTGAGCTAACTAACAGAAAGCTGGGGCTCACTTGCTGGTAGAACAGGATTGCTAAAGAAAACCACAATTTACCTGCACCATGAGAACTTCTCCGAAGGTACTAAAATATTCTTTGAGATCCTGTTCAGTTGTTTCCCATGGGAGGCCCAGCACAATTAGATCTGATGTTTTCTGGACTGCCCTTTTCACTTTCACTGCTGATGAAGCATCTGTCTCATCCATTTTCCTTTTGTTATCTAAACAAAACAAGCAGAAACCTTACTAGGTACAAAGCACCTGGAAGACCCTCGGAGTAAGAGTGTACAACCAGGGAAGGGTGGTATTGGCTTTCATGACAGAAGGCTGAGGACGGGGCTGTGAGCCGACTGCTATAGCTCACTTCCCAATTCTGGGCTCCTAAAAATCTCAAGATCACAATAAAGCACAATTTCATCCTCTCAAAAGTGGTGCTGTGGCTCAAGTGGTAGAAAGCCCAAGGACAGTGCTTAGGCCCTGAATTCAAGCCCCAGGACTGGAAAAAAAAAAAGGGGGGGGGGGAGGGTGGCAGGAGAAAGAATACTTCTTATATAAAGGAGATGAATAAAAGTTGGATGTATGTATACACACAACTTTTTCTTTTCTTTTTTTTTGCTAGTCCTGGGGCTTGAACCTTCCTCAAGGCTAGAGCTCTACCACTTAAGCCACAGCACCACTTCCAGCTTTTCTATGTGGGTGGTACCGAGGAATCAAATCCGGGTCTTCATGAATACTAGGCAAGCACTCTATCACTAGGCTAAACAGTCCTGGGGCTTGAACTCAGGGCCTGAGCACTGTCCTTGGGCTTTCTCAAGGCTAGAACTCTCTACCACTTGAGCCACAGCACCACTTTCAGCTTTTTCTAGTACCAAGGAATCAAATCTGGATCTTTGTGCATGCTAAGCAACCACTCTACCACTAGGCCAAACTCCTGGCCCCTGGCCCACAACTTTTATCTCTACATGTGATTCTATGACTTAAACCTTTTCTACTCCAAACTAAGGAAAAAAAGGCCAAACTTGTTTGAGAGTGGAGGACAATGAGGGGAACAAACTGAAAATGTCCAGACCAACCTAACTTTAGGTTATTTAGAAGGAAAAGAAAACATTTTTGTTGTTGTTCTTGTCCAAGTCACTAACTCAAGCTCCAGTGATCTTTGGTCTCAGTGTAGGCATTACAGGTCCCATTCATGGCTGGACTGCCCTCGCTGCATTATAAAGTTAACATAAAAGAAAGAACCATCAGGGCTGGGAGTTTGGCCTAGTGGTTAAAGTGCTTGCCTAGCATGCATGAAGACCCAGGATTCTCGGTACCACATACATAGAAAAAAAAAAGCCGGAAGTGGTAGAGCTCTAGCCTTAAGAAAGTCCAAGGACAGTGCTCAGGCCCTGAGCTCAAGCCCAGGACTGGCAAAGGAAAAAAAAAAAAAAAAAAAGAAAGAACCATCAGGTAGCATACATTCATACTGCTAAAATGTGTCCTCTTTCTGAGCACGTGTCTTAGAAAGACCTGAATCTGAAAAACTATAATCAGGACTGTGCTAATTCAAGATCTGACTGACCCACTACAACTAACTGATGTTCAACTTCAGGATGAAAAAAAAGTTTAAGATTGAACAGTGAGGTAGGACAGCAGGGACAAAGGATCAAAATATCAGGTCCTTTATTAGAATCTTACTTACAAAACTGACAGAACCACAAAGCTTCGTAACCGCCTACACCTTAGCAATGACTTTTCAGGTAACATCACATACATACACACATGTATGTTTATACACAGAGTTCTCTTCTAAATGTGTTCTATAATTTCTATTAGCACTCTTCCAAACCCAATTACCAGCACAGTTTAAAGAAACAGGTGGGCCAGGCACCAGTGGCTCACGCCTGTGATGGCAGTCACTCAGGAGGCTGAGATCTGAGGATCACAGATCAAATTCAGCCTGAGCAGGAAAGTCTGTGGGACTCATCTCCAATTAACTACTAAAAAGCTAGAAGTGAAGCTGTGGCTCAAAGTGGTAGAGGCTAATCTTGAACAGAAAAGCTCAAGAACAGTACCTAGTACTGAGTTCACCACCCAGGACCAGCACAAAAGAAAAAAAGAGAGAGAAAGAAAAAGTAGCTCCAGTTGCCTGGCTGCTGGGGAATGGTTTGCCTCTGTGCAGGGGAGGAAACATGTAAACTGGCCATGAGCCAGGACTTAGGACAAGATACATACCCAAACGGGTTAACAAACCTTTTGGATAGTTGACAACATACACCAGATTTCCCCAGCCAGCGTCGGGGGCATGCAGAATCCCTTCCACCAGCCGGACACCTCTCATACACTGAGACACCGGGTTCCTGTAGCGCAGCCCACAGGCCCCTGGAAACTGGGCTGTAACCGTGGACAGCAGCACAGTCCCGTCATCTTCGGATGGGATTTCAATAGGCTCGTCATTCTCATCTTCCGTTACCCGGATGTACTCAGACATCTTTCTTTACTTAAGGGGAAAAGAGAGAAAAATGTGTCACGTTAACTGTCTCCTTATAATCGGCCGACACACACTCGAACTTTGACTTCCCGAGAAACTCTTGCCATTTGGCTTCTCATACTTCTCTTCCAACCTCTGAAAAGTGAGGTAAAGGTAAGGATGGTAATGTTTATTAAAACGTCACGCCCGGCTAGTTCATTCATTCCGTGACTACTTTCCGAGTGCCCTCTTCCTACATCCCAAGTGATAGAGCCGAGTCCCACGTGCCAGGCTGGTTACAAGCCAAAGGGTGGGCAGTCGGGCAAGAGAAAAGTGAACCAATGAAGCAGTCACGATTTAATTCCTCGGAAGCCCACGCTGACCTAGAATCCGGGCCGGGTGCTAGGACACGGGCGTGAGCCCCGCCGCCCGCCGCCAGTCCCTACTTTATCCCGATCGTGTGGGTCAATAAATCCCAGGACCAGGAGAACCAGGGAAGTGGAGACGCCGTGCGCGCGCGCCGGCGCCCGCGCGGGTCCGAGGAGGCGTCCCCCAAGTGTAAGGCACGAGCCGGGTCTTGCAGGGGAGCAGCGAGCGGGGTGCCAGGCGCCGGCGGGCGCCGACTCTCTCGACTGGAGGGGCGGCGGAGGCTCGGCAGGCCCCGGGCGCTGCGGGCCGCCATCCCCAGAAGCCCGCGCGCGAGGGCGCAGGGAGGCGGCGTGGGGGGCCTGGGCCTTGAGGCGGCCCTCGCGGTCCCCGAGTGCCGAGACCCGAAAACACGGGCCGGGCCGGGCCTCCGCCGGACCCCGCCGCCCCGCGCCCGGCCGTGTGGGCGCAGCCGCGCGAGGCCCGAGCCCGCTGGGGCGGGACGAGGCCCGGCCTGGCTCCGCCGCTGCCCTCCCCGGGCGGAGGCCCCGGAGGCCCCAGGCCGCCGCGTCCGCCCCCCACCCCGCGACGCGGAGCCGCGGCACCCGGCGGTCCTCGCAGGGAAGCGTCACCGACTCACCCGCTGCGCGGCGGCTGGGAAGCACGACACGGACACCGAGCGCGGAAGGTCCCGACGGCAGCCCGGCCACCGCTTCGTCCCCACAAAATGGCGCTAGGGCCGCCTCCTTCCCCCCTGCGGGCCGCCGTCCGGTCCCACCGGCCCGCCGCCGGCGGGGGGAGAAGGCCAGGCCGAGGGCCTACAGCCCCCTTCCGCGGCAGCTCCGCCCCGCGCGGCGAGTCCGGAGGCTGGACGAGCACGTCCGCAGGCTGGAGGACCGGCACTTCCGTCTGGAAAAGCAGAGGTGAACACAGCTGCGGCCGCGGAGACTTTCGGCTCCCCCTACACTCGTAGCGGATGGTTCCGCCCGGCCAACCGCCGGTCCCGGCCCTCGGCCCGAGCTCGCGCTCAGAGAAAACGCGCGAGACTCGAGTAGGCCAGGCCCGGCGGGGCGGGGCGGGGCGGGGCGGGGCGGGGCGGGGCGGGGCGGGGCGAGGCAGGAGGGGCGGGGCGAGGCAGGAGGGGCGGGGCGGGGCGGCGGCCGAGCTGAGCGCTCCACTTAAAAAGTCAGGGTCCTCCATCAAACAGCAACTTGGTTGCCAAACAACAGCAACCCGAGCTCTGCCCGGAACTTTCTAGATGCACTCATAGTTTTGTGTGCCACCTAGTATGGCCACTGTCCTCGTTTTGCAAGCAGGGAAACGGAGGCACAAATTTTTCTTGAAAAAGTGCTTTACGTTTAATGTTTGTTATTATGAAGGTGATGTACAAAGACGTTACGGTGACGTGAATCAGGTAAAGGTTACATTTCTTTTTGGTCGTCACCTGAGTATATTTTTTTTCCCAAGTATTTTATGTAAGATCAATAGGGAAATGAATAATCCTGGGATTTGAATCTCAAGACACAAAATACGAATCTTTTAATCCAGCCCTGTAATAATAATAATAATATTAATAATATTAATACTGTACTTCATCTATTTTAAGAGGCCTTAAACTTAGTGTGTCAATTTTCACTGGCAACAGTTTTGGGAACGGGAGGGAATGGGGCGGGGGTGGGGAACCTAGGAAACTGAGATGCGCATACTTTCAGCCCTATTGGCAACAGTTTCCACAGCTTTGTATATTGTATCAAGCTCAAGGGGTGAGATAAAAACAAAGGTTTCCACAAAGAAAGTATTTTTCATTTATGAATGAACCCATTCCCTGCTCTTAGCCGAGGGAAGGAATAATGCAAAGATTAAGCAACTCTCCTGGGAGATGAATTAACCTTCCCAGGCTCACAGATAGTAAATGATAGCAGTTAGATTTGAACTCAGTCTGTTCCTTCATTTCTTTCCCCACCCCCAATTAATGTTTTTATTTTGTGGTGATACTAGGGCTTACACTCAAGGCCTGGGTGCTGTTCTTTAGCTTTTTTTTTTCCTTCAAAGCTGGTACTACCATTTGAGCCACAGTACCACTTCCAGCCTTTTGCTGGTCAACTGGAAATTCAGTTCCTATGGACTTTCATGCCTGGGCTAGCTTCAAACATCCCCCTCAGCTCTTAGCCTCCTGAGTAGCCAGGATTATAAAAGTGATAGGAGTTGGTAGCAACCAGGTTTGCCTCCTGCTTGTTACAGTCTCTAAGGAAGAAAGTAGCAAATCCTGTTAAGTGCATCTCTGAGTCCTGCTCTTCACAGGAACAAGGTCCTGTCAGAACTAATTTGGATGGATGAGGGAGGAAGGACAGGAGGCAGATAAAACAAATGGCCCTTACTTATTCCTAGAATAGGGGATGAGGCTGGGCAGATGGCCTTGAGGGTTACTGCACACTGCAAAGCCGGACATCTGCATTGTGTCAATCTACCCACCCACCCACAGGTAAAATGTCAGTTTCTCCATCTCTGTTTTGCAAAGGAAGAAGCAGGCTCAGAAGCCCCGGCCTGCCTGGCCTGAGGACATCCCTCCAATATCTTGGCTCTCTCCTAAGCAATTGTTCTCTAAATTTACACAAGATCCCCCTCTCAGCTGCCTGATGCAAGAGGGTGCAGCTGGTGTGTAGAAACTGAGGAAAGGTCCCAGAGGATCCCATGAACCTCAAAGGCCCCAGGAGTTGGCCAGCAAGTTGAGGAGACTAGTCAACACGCTCGAAGAAGGTAAATCGTAGAGCTGGGCCTGCAAGGCTTATGCCTGAAATTGGGAGGCCGGGATCTGAATATCCAGGTTCAAAGCCAACCTGGCCAGACAAGTTTGAGAGTCTGTTATCTTCACCGAAACAGCAAAAAGCTAGAAGTGGTGGTAGAGTGCCAATCTTGAGTAGAAAAAGCTAAGCAAGAATGAGCAGCTCCCAGCAACCAGCATTAAAAAAAAAAAAGTCTACTACAGTCAACAGGAGAATCAATAAGGCCAGAATGAGACAGAGGCCTAGAGCTCCCTCCCCTGTCTGAGTCCATGTCTATTTTCAACTTGAAACCACAATGCCAAAGATTGTCAAAAGGGATTTGAAATGTAGTATTTTGTACCTTCTTCTGGTTTGCTTGTTTGTACTCCTGTAGTAAATCGACAGACTGTAAAGGGACCAAACAAAAGGTCTATTCATGCCCTCCTCCTCTCTTCTAAGCATTTATTAAATTAATTAGAGCCAGGTGCTGGTGGCTCACACCTGTAATCTTAGCTACTCAGGAGGCTGAGATCTGAGGATCTTGGTTCAAAGCCAGCCCAGGCACTAAAGTCTGAGAGACTCTTATCTGCAATTAACCAACAGAAAACCAGAAGTGGCGCTGTGGCTCAAGGGGAGGGCAGTAGCCTTGAGCTGAAGAGCTTCTGGGCAGTGCCGAGGCACAGAGTTCAAGTCCCACAACCAACACCAAATAAAATAAATAATTAGGCTTTCTGAGGTTTTGTGTATGTGTGTGTGGGGTAGGTCATGGAGCTTCAATTCAGCCTGGGTGCCTGTCCCTGAGCTCCTCAGCTCAAGGCTACCACCCTACCCCTGAGCCACAGCCCACTTCCCATTTTCTAGAAGTTAACTGGAAATAAGAGTCTCTTGGTCTTTAGTGACTGCCCGAGCTGGCTTCAACTTTAATCCTCAGATCTCAGCCTCCTGAGTAGTTAGGATTACAGGTGTGAACCACCATGCCCAGCAAGATACTTGAACTTTTATTTTTGGGGAGAGGATCATGGGGCTTGAACTCAGCCTGGGCAGGGCTGTCCTTGAGCTCTTCCACTTCAAGGCTACCACCCTACCCTTGGGCCCGGGCATTGTTCTTTAGCTCTTCCTCTCAAGGTTTCTGCCCTACTCTTGAGCCAAGCCCCACTTCCCATTTTCTAGATGTTAATTGGAGATAAAGAGTCTCAGGTCCTTTTATGCTAGGCTGACTTTGAACCTTAATCGTAAAACCTCAGCCTCCTGAGTAGCTAGGATTACAGGCGTAAGCCACCATGCTAATGTGATACTTTATTTATTTATTTTTTTTCTGATACTCATTTGACTTGATTAGCTGGAGCCAATCAAACCCTACTTTTTGCTGGCTATTTTGGAGTCTCATGAACTTTTCTGCACAGTCTGGCCTTGAACCTGAATCTTTTGGATCTCAGCCTCCTGAGTAAGTAAGATTACAGTTACAAGACGCTAGTACCTAGATAATTTTAAAGACAGTCTTCTAAATTGCTCAAGATGGTCTTAAACTTGGAATCTTCCAATCTGCCAAACTGGAATTATAGACCTGTACCCCCACATCTGATAATCTAACTGTATTTTCTAATATATAATCACTTTCATGTTTTATTCCTTCTACTACCACCCTCCCCCCCCCAAAAAAAAAAAACAGCAGCAGCAAAACAACAAAACTAAGTTGGCAACAGTAGCTCACAACTGTAATCCTAGCTACTCTGGAAGCTGATATCTGAGGATCAGTTCAAAGCTAAAATTGGCAGGAATTAACCACTTAAAAACCAGAAGTGGGGGCCGGGAGTTTGGCCTAGTGGTAGAGTGCTAGCCTAGCATGCATGAAGACCCAGGTTTGATTTCTCGGCACCACATACATAGAAAAAAGCCAGAATTGGTGCTGAGGCTCAAGTGGTAGAGCTCTAGACTTGAGAAAGTCCAAGGACAGTGCTCAGGCCCTGAGCTCAAGCCCGGGACTGGCAAAAACAAAAACAAAAACCCAGAAGTGGAGCTATGATTCAAGTAGTAGAATGTCAGCCAAGGGCAAATAGGCTCAGGGATACCACCCAGACCCTGAGTTTAAACTCTAGGACTAGAACATAAACAAATGAATGAATAAAATCCAAACTTAAGCCTGTCCTTTGTGCAATTTTTCACTTGGTGCTAGGACCAATCATGAGTACCGGTGTATTCAGTTATTGTGGCTCCTTAATTGCCTTCAATCTAGAATAGTTTCTCAGCCTTTGTCTTTCCTGACAATAATATGTCTTATTCAAGTCATGGGACTTGAATTCTGGGCCTGGGCTTTGTCCCTGAGATCTACAGCTCAAAGCTACCGCCCTACCCCTGGAGCCACAGCCCCACTTCTGGTAGTTTTCTGATGATTAATTGGAGATGAGTCTCATGGACTTTAGTACCCTGGCTTGCTTTGAACTGCAATCCTTAGATCTCAGCCTCCTGAGTAGCTAGGATTCCAGGCATGAGCTACCGCACATGGCTATTTTTTTTTTTTTTTTTGCCAGTCCTGTGGCTTGAGCTCAGGGCCTGAGCGCTGTCCTTGGGCTTTCTCAAGGCTAGAGCTCCACCACTTGAGCCACAGCACCACTTCTGGCTTTTTCTATGTATGTGGAGTGCTGAGGAATTGAACCCTGGTCTTCGTGCATGCTAGGCAAGCACTCTTACCACTAGGCCAAACTCCCAGCCCCCCCGCACATGGCTATTTTATGTTTAACTTGGTACTGGGGTTTGAATTCAAGGCTTCCCTCGACTTGCTTGCTCAGCTGGACCTCTACTAATTATCCACTCCTCCAACTCTATTTTTGGCTTTAGCTGTTTTTCAGATAGCATTGTGTGTGTGTGTGTGTGTGTGTGTGTGTGTGTGCATGTTTGTGTGTCTCTGTGTGTGTGTGTGTCTGTGTGTCTGAGTTTGCGTACATGTTACCTGAGGTAGCCTGGCACTACAATTCTCCATTGTAGTTGAAATTACAGGCATGCCCCACCACAGCTGGCCAAGATATTGACTCTGAAGCAATCAGGATTTATCTGATTGTGTTCCCACAGTATCCCCTAGCTTGTTCCTGTAGCATTTATGTTCTCTACTTACTGGAAGTTAGATCTAACGATGACAACTAGAACCTCAGGATGGCATTGTCACTGTTACTTGCTGGCTGCCTTGGTTCAAGGTACTGAAGATTCTAGGAAGAAACATACCCTGATCTTGTACTCTAGGAGCACACACCTGCCAAGACTATTTGTGGAGCCCTTATTCAGCCTTGATGATAGAGGTACTTGAATTCTCACACCATTTTTTTTTTTTTTGCCAGTTCTGGTGCTTGAACTCAGGGCCTGGGCACTGTTCTTGGGCACATTTTGCTCAAGGCTAGCACTCTGCCTCTTGAGACACAGCACCACTTCCAGCTTTTTCAGTGTATGTGGTACTGAGGAATCGAACCTAGGGTTTTGTGTGTGCTAGGCGAGCACTCTACCAGTAGGGTATGCTCCCGGCCCCTCCCACCCCATTTTTGCAAAGTAGGTAATGTCATCTTAATATTCCAGATAAGGAAACCAGTGCAGAGAGGCTAGGCTGGAGCTTCAGCATTCCCCAGTCCCACGTGGCCCCTGGGCCCCTGGCATGCTACACCCCACCCAGGCCCTGCTTTGCCAACACTCCTCCTTTCTCATTTCTGCCTCCCTAATTGTTGCCACTCTGATGACTTTAAAATGCTCTCATAATGGCATTTTGATTTGCATCTCTCTCATATGTCTGGAGTTGGAATATTCCTAGAATCTGGGCTCTCAACTATAAATTTGCTTCATGAAATCAAACTAGCATATTTTGTAAATAAGATAAAAACATTTTAACAGAGAGACTCATGGGTGCTTACAGACCTTCCTCCCTTTTTGTAACTGGAGGTTGTGTGTGTGTGTGTGTGCATGCGCTAATCCTATAGCTTACCCTCAGCACCTAGATGCTGTTCCTGAGCTCTACCCCTTGAACCACAGCTTTACTCCTGGCTTTTTTGTTGGTAGTGGTGATGACTAATTACAGGTAAGACTCTCATGGAAGTTCCTGTCTGGGTTGGCTTTAAAGCATGGTCCTCAGTCTCAGCCTCCTGGGTAGCTAGGGTTACACGTGTGAGCCACAGGCACTCAGCAAGCGTAAGGACTTTTATGCCAGCACTGTGGTTTGAACTCAAAGTCTGGTGTTCTCACTTGGCTTTTCCACTCAATGCTGGTACTCTAGCACTTGAGCCACACTTTAAGCCCCTGCTTTTTTGCTGGCCAGTTGGAGATTAGAATCTTGAGGGCCTGGAGTTTGGCCTAGTGGTAGAGTGCTTGCCTAACATGCACGAAGACCTGGGTTGGATTTCTCGGTCCCACATACATAGAAAAAAGCTGGAAGTGGTGCTGTGGCTCAGGTGGTAGGGTTCTAACTGTGAGAAAACCCAAGGATAGTGCTCAGGCCCTGAGCTCAAACCCAGGACTGGCAAAACAACAGCAACAACAACAAAAACAAACTCATGTTTAATGAGAAATTAGTGAAAACAGAGAGGGAATTTTCCTTCACTCATGTTCCAGAACTTGAATTCTATCCATGTATCCTTGAGGGTAGATCCCAGGAGAGAATTTTAGTGTCACCTAGTGCATACCCTGTCTTACTCAGAGAAGTTCTGGTTTAATGATTCAGAGAAGTTCTGGTTTAATGATATTTCTTAGTAGAAGAAAAACAAGCTGAGGTTCTGGAGGGCAAGGATGGTTTAAGACACACAACTCCCTCCCCAGAACAATTCAGTCATCCCAGCTGAACCAGGAAGAAAATCATGTTTCCTGTCCCAGGGGTAGTCTATTCATTTCCTGTTGCCCTAGCCAGGAAGGCTTGATATGTTTTGTAATGGACTAATTGGATAGAGATTCAGCAAGTCTGGCAATCAGCCATTGCTTGGTTCAACCGTCATAAAAAAATGGCAAAAAAAAAAAGGTAAAAGAAAAATGGCAATATGGATGCTAAATTCAGAAATGAGCAAATTCAAACATCTGGGAAATCCAATGAAAAAGGCGGGTGTGGTGGCTCACGCCTGTAATCCAGCTACTCAGGAGGCTGAGATCTGAGGATTATGGTTTAAAGTCAGCCTGGGCACAAAAGTCTGTGAGACTCCAATTAATCACTAGAAAACTGAAGTAGTGCTGTGGCTCCAGGGGTAGGGCAGTAGCCTTGAGCTGAAAAGCTCAAGGACGACACCCAGGCCCAGAGTTCAAATTCTATGACCGACCAACCAAAAACAACAACAACAAAAAACAACTCTTGGCTAGAAATGTGGCTTAGTGGAAATGTGCTTATCTAGCATACATAAAGCCCTGGTTTTGATTCCTTAGTACCACATACACAGAAAAAGCTGGACATATGCTGTGGCTCAAGAGGTAGAATGCTAGCCTTGAGCAAAACGGGGTAACACTCAGGCCCTGAGTTCAAGACTGGGACTGGCAAAAAAAAAAAAAAAAGTCTATGAGACTCTTATTTCCCATTAACTAAGAAGGAAAAAAGAAAAAAAACAGAAGTGGAGGTATGGCTCTACTTCTGTTTTGTTTTGTTTTTCTTTCTTCAATGCTAGTAGAGAACTTAAATAAAAAAGTCTAAGCAAAAGCTGGGCCCTGGTGGCTTGTGCCTGTAATCCTAGGTACTCAGAAAGCTGAGATCTGATGATAGCAGTTCAAAGTCAGCCCAGGCAGGGAAGTTCATGAGCCTTTTATCTCCAATTAACCTCCAGAAAACCAGAAGTAGAGCTGTGGCTCAAACTGGTAAAGTACTAGCACTGAGCAAAAAAAGCTCAAGACAGCTCCCAGGCCCTAAGTTCAAGCCCCATAAGTATACAACCCCCCCAAAAAAAAATAAAAAGCTAAACAAGACTATAAGGTCCCCAGTTCAAACCCCAGTGCTAGTAAAAAATAAAACAAATCCAAAACCAGTTTGTCAATTAGAGCTGGTGTGTGTGTGTGTGTGTGTGTGTGTGTGTGTGTGTGCGCGCGTGTGTGCACGTGTGTGCACGCACGCGCATGCATGCACACACCAATCCTGGGGTTTAAACTCAGGAACTCTGGGACTAGGTACTTTCCCTGGGCATTTTTTACTCAAGGCTGATGCTCTACCCCTTGAACTGCAGCTTTAGTGTCAGCTCTTGGGGCAGCTAATTAGAAATAAGAGTCTAATGAATTTTCCTGCCTGGGCTGGCTTTGAACTGTAATCCTCAGATCTTAACCTCCTGAGTAGCCAGGATTATAGGGGTGAATTACCCATGCCTGACTTGTTTGTTTGCTGAAACTTCTTTAAGGTTTCAACAGGAACCTGGTAGTCCTTGCAGGCTCTAAGCGGGGAGTGAGCTGTGTGTTGAATGTGTTTGCCTGGCCTTGTTGCTCCCCTGGGATCTGAGGGTCCGTACTGGCCAGGTCTCCCAGCCCCCTCTGGCTTGCCTCAAGGGTCCTTGTGATGTTTAACCAGCTGGTCAGCTCAGAATCTTCTACCTGTGTGTGAACAGACCCTGGGGACAAATAGTTTCCACTGACCAGACCACAGGTTCCAGGTTCCAGCACTCTGTGCTCCCAGGTGGCCCCAAACAAATTCAAAGCCATCTAGGTTGAAAGAAAAAGAACAGGGATAGAGGGAGAGTTAAGAAGGAAAGCAGAGGGGGATGCCAGTAGCTCAGCCTTGACATTCTAGCTACTCAGGAGACTACGATCTGAGGATGGCAGTTCAAAGCCAGCGCAGCCAGGAAAATCTGTGAGATTGTTGGATTTCTCTAGTCACACTGGACTCCTGAGCACTGTTCGTGGGCTTTCTCAAGGCTAGTACTCTACCAGTTGGGCCACAACACCATTTCCAGCTTTTTGTCAGTATGTAGTACTAAGGAATTGAACCCAGCACTTCCTGCTTGCAAGGCAAGCACTCTATTACAAGGCCAAACTCCTGGCCCTTCCTTGAGCTTTTCTACTGAAGGCTAGTGTTCTATCACTTTGATCCACAGCTCCACTTCCGGCTTGTAGGTGGTTAATTGGAGAGAAGAGTCTCATGGACTTTCCTGCCAGGTTGGCTTCGGATGATGACCCTGAGAGCTCAGCCTCCTGAGTAGCTGGGATTATAGGTGTGAGTCACTATACCCTGTGTGTCTCTCTCTTTGCTGGAGTTGGAACTCATGGCCTTGTCATGCTAGGCCAGAGCTGTATCTCTAAGCTACCCACCCCAGCCCCCACTCTTCTCATTTTGTTCTCCCAAGGATGAAGCCATTCATCTTATCGGGGTTGGGGAGGAGCGAAGGTGTGTGGACACAATCCAAGCTTTTTGGCACCTAAGTGACACCCCCACCCTGCAGAAGGGGGAGGGGGAGTAGGCTCCCCTTTATTTATGCCCAGGATGCTGCTTCTGAAAAGTTCCTCCTGGGAGGAGAGAGAGCCGCCAATCTGAGGATGTGGGGTGCCCACGCAGTCATCTGGTAAGTGTCCCTTAACCAGGCTTTTTAGAGAAAAAGGCTTTGTTGCCCCTGTGAGAAAGAGGGGAGACGCGTGCTGGACACTCAGTCCTGCGACCCCTCCCATCTGAGGGGAAGAGGGGCCCCAGCGGGAGGCCTCAGCCTGTGTACTGCAGGGAGATCCAGTCAGTCACCCTACTTCTCCAGGCCCCGTGATATCCCTGGTGCTGAAATTCTAGTCCTCCTGTCTTATAAAGGATTTCCAGAATGCTCGGGAAAAGTGGAATATTCCTTGTGGGTTCCCAGGGATCCTTGAAAGAAATTAGGGTTCAGTGGACAAGGGGTTCTTACTTAAAGTAATTTTCAAAGATCAAAGTCCTGGCCACCAACTGTAAGGGGACAATTTTATTTCCCTTAGGAACTAGAATCTCTTGATCTGGGCTGAGATCTGCTATTAAGAAATCATGTGTGGACCAGGAGTTTGGCCTAGTGGTAGAGTGCTTGTCTAGCATGCACAAAGACCTGGGTTCGATTCCTTGCTACCACATACATAGAAAAAAGCCAGAAGTGATGCTATGGCTCATGTGGTAGAGCTCTAACCTTGAGAAAACCCAAGGACAGTGTTCAGACCCTGAGCCCAAGCCCAGGACTGGCCAAAAAAAGAAATCATGTTAAGGGTCAGGAGTTTGGCCTAGTGGTAGAGTGCTTGCCTAGCTTGCAGGAAGACCCGGGTTCGATTCCTCGCTACCACATACATAGAAAAAAACTGGAAGTGGTGCTGTGTCTCAGGTGGTAGAACTCTAGACTTGAGAAAACCCAAGGACAGCGCTCAGGCCCTGAGTTCAAGCCCCAAAATTGGCAAAAAAGAAGAAGAAGAAGAGGAGGAGGAGGAGGAGGAGGAGGAAATGTTGAGTCAGTGTTAGTGGCTCATGCCTAGCTACTCTGGACCAAGGTGAGAATTTTTTTTTTTTGGCCAGTCCTGAAGCTTGAACTCTGGGCCTGGGCACTGTCCCTGAGATCTTTTGCTCAAGGCTAGTACTCTATCACTAGAACCACAGCACCACTTCAGCTTTTTCTGTTTATGTGGTATTGAGGAATTTAACCCATTTCTTCATGTATGCAAGGCAAGCAAGCGCTCTACCACTGAGCCACATTCCCAGACCTTTTTTTGTTTTGTTTTTTTTTCTTTTTTGCCAGTCCCAGGGACTGAACTCAAGGCCTGGGGACTGAACTCAAGGCCGGAGCACTGTCCTTGGGCTTTCCTCTTCCTCCTCCTCCTCTTCCTCCTCCTTGTTCTTTTTATCGGTTGTGGCATTTGAACTCTGGGCGTGGGCGCTGCCCCTGAGCTCTTCAGCTAAAGGCTAGTGCATTACCACTTGAGTCACAGCGCCACTCTGATTTTCTGGTGGTTCAATGGAGTTAAGAGTTTCACAGACTTTTGTGCCCAGGCTGACTCTGAACCAGGATCCTCAGATCTCAGCCTCCTGAGTAGCTAAGGTTACAGGCATGAGCCACCAGTGCCTGGCTCGAGGGACCCTCTTAACATACAAGATCTGGTTCCTTTCTGCTTAGTATTCTCTAATTTTATAATAAATTTCAGTCTGCACTATGGTTCTGCAGCCCCCACACCTACTTGTCCCTTTGTCATTGCCTGCAGCTCCAGTAACCTGGTGTTTGGTTCCCTGGATCCACCAAATGAATTCCCTATGTCTGCTTTTTGTTTGTTTGTTTGAACTCAGGACCTTGTGCTTGTTCAGCTTACTGGTTCATGGCTGGTACTCTACCACTTGAGCTGTACTTCCAGCCTTACTTTGTTGCTGGCCTATTTTGGAGATTGGCACATATGGACTTTTCTGTCTTGGCTGACCTTGAACAGAAATCCTCCAGTTTCCAGCCTCCTGAGGAAGTAGGATTACAACTGAGATTCCAGTTGTTATTGTTTGCTTGTTTTTGCCAGTCCTGGGGCTTGAACTCAGGGCCTGTGCACTGTACTTGACTTTCTCAAGGCTAACACACTTGAGCCACAGCACCACTTCTGGCTTTTTCTGTGGTATGTGGAATTGAACCCAGGCTTTGTGCATGCTAGACAAGCACTCTACCGTTAGGTCACAGTCCTGGCCCAGCACTTGGCTTTGTTCATTGGTTTCCGCACTGTTTGCGGCGGGTCTTTGTCCTGGCTCCTGTGCACAAGAGCACTGCATGCATGTGCGATTGTGCATGTGCATGTGTGTTTGGGGGAGAGGGATGTGGCCCAGTGGTTGAGGGATTACCTTGGGTGTGAAAAGCCCTGGAGTCGGAGCCCCAAGATAACCACACAGATGTATTTGACTGAATGAAACCAATCCACATACACATGCCTACCATTTCAGCTCTCAGGAGGAAGAGGCAGGAAGATCAGTAGCACGAGGCCATCTTAGGTTCTGGGGTGAGACCCTGACACAGAGAAACCCAGGCAGAAAATGAAATACTAAAGAATGTTGACGTAGGGATCTGGGGTGTGGTGGCTCACCCCTGTAATCCTAGCTACGCAGGAGCCTGAGATCTGAGGATCGCAGTTCAAAGTCAGCTGGGGCACTAAAGTCCATGAGACTCTTATCTCCAATTAACCACTAGAAAACTGAAAGTGGTGTTGTGGCTCAAGGGTAGGGCAGTAACCTGGAGCTGAAGAGCCAGGGACTGCGCCCAGGCCCAGAGTTCCCAGGACTGACCAAAAAAAAAAAAAAAAAAAAAGAGGGGCCGGGAGTTTGGCCTAGTGGTTAAAGTGCTTGCCTAGCATGCATGAAGACCCGGGTTCAAGATTCCTCGGTACCACATACATAGAAAAAAGCCAGAAGTGGTGCTGAGGCTCAAGTGGTAGAGCTGTAGCCTTGAGAAAGTCCAAGGACAGTGCTCAGGCCCTGAGCTCAAGCCCAGGACTGGCAAAAAAAAGAATGTCGATGTGGTTGGGAGGTGAGAAGAAAGGAAGAGAGGAGTGGGGGAGGGGAATCTGGTTAAGACATGTTATATGCATATATAGTCATGTCAGAATGGACCCCCTTTGTACAGATAATTTAAAAATGTCAGGAGGGGGTGGTGAAGAAAAAAGAAGGCAAAAGCAAAACAACAACAACAAAACACCCCAAATAAGCTGGGTGATGGTGGCTTACACCTTATAATCCTAGCTACGCAGGAGGCTGAGGCCAGGGATTCCAGGTTCAAAGCCAGTCGGGATAGAAAAGCCTGTAAGACTCTTATCTCCCATTAATCCGAAACAAAGTCATAAGTGAAATATGGCTCAAGAGGTTGTTTGAGACCCTGAGTGCAAGCCCTAGTATGGAAACCAAACCCAAAACAACAAAATACCCAGCGCTGCTGCCTCTTACCCATTACCCTAGCTACTCAGGAGGCTGAGATCTGAGGATTGTGGCTTGAAGCCTAGCCAGGGCAAGAGAGCTGAGAGTCCTATCTCCAATCAGCCACCAAAAGCCAGAATTGGAGTGGTGGCTCAAATGGTAGAGCATTACCCTTGAGCAGAAGAGCTCAGTGACAGTGCACAGGCCCTGAGTTCAAGTCCTTGGGCCAGTGCGTGTGCACTGCATGTGTGTACACACACACATACTGCCCCTCCAAAACAAAAGCAATCTCATAACAGCAAGAAAAGAAGTGACACCGTGGGGCTGATTGAAGGTAGGAGGGCGGGCTGGGCTGTGACCCCACGCCTCCCTCTTCTATGCAGGTTCCTTGGTCTCATCTATGTTCATCCGGGGGCATGCCTACGGATTCCCAGCTCCGGGTCAGTCAGGGACCGGCCACGCCCTGCTCTGGGTGCTCCCTCCACAGGTAAAGTAATCACGCTTTTCTGGTGTGCAGCCAGCTTCAGGCTCTTCTCTAGGCATGGACAGATAATGCCAAGCTGTGTGCAAGCTGAAAAAATGTCATCATTGCTTTTCCAAACAAGAAATTGGGGTCTTCGTGTACAAGCACTGGGTCACCTGCCCGCTGGTGCCTGAGTGTGTGTGTGTGTGTGTGTGTGTGTGTGTGTGTGTGTGTGTCCTGGGGCTTGAACTCAGGGCCTAGGAGCTGTCCCAGAAGTTTTATGTTCAAGACTAGTGCTCTATCACTTGAGCCACAGCTCTACTTCTGGCTTTTGGAAGTTAATTGGAGATAAAAATCTCATGGATTTCCTACGTGGGCTGGGTCTGCAGCATGATCCTCAGGTTTCAACCTCCTGAGTAGCTAGGATTACAGGCGGGAGCCACCAGTGTCTATCTTTCAGGCACTATTCACTGCCCTGTGTCCTGTCTCACTGGGGACAGGGGAACCACACTGACTTTTGCTAGTAGCAACTAGACAAGAGAGTTGCTAATCAGGCATGTTCCCCAGAGCTTCAGTGTCCAGAGTTTTTCAGTGTCCAGCTGTGCAGCTTGTCTGACCACCTGTATGTTAAGTCATGGAAATCGTGTAGTGCAAGATTCCCAGGCTAAAATCACATCATTCGCATAGGCTGTCAGAGCCCCCCTCCCCAGATAAACAACACCATATTTGCAAATGCTTAGCATTTTCCTCCCAGGAGCCAAGGGGCCAAACCTTTCCTTGGGCCAAGGGAAGTCTTCTCTCTGCATATACCCATTTGGCAGAAGACGAAATGGAGCCTCAGAGAGGTCACTCCAGGGCCACCTCTCTGTCCCTCCACCCCCGTGTGTCCTGCCTGGCAAATTGCATGGTTCATGTTAGAAGAGAAATTCGCTCAGGACAGGAGATTCCTCCCTCCCTTTTCACTTTTTTAAATTTATTTTTTATTTTTTGCCAGCCCCAGCGCTGACCTTGGACTTTCTCAAGGTTAGAGCTCTACCACTTAAGCCATAGCACCATTTGTGGCTTTTTCTATGTATGTGGTAGTGAGGAATCGAACCCGGGTCTTCATGCATGCTAGGGAAGCACTCAACCACTAGGCCATGCTCCTGGCCCCACCTTCTTACTTTTTGAGTCATCAGTTGGTCACATCTGATGGCTGTGGAACCTGAGCTTTCTGTCATCTTTGGCTCATTCTGAAGGCCTGGCTGGACTGGACTCTGGGGGAGAAGGTCTCATCCAGCAAGGTTCTGGAAGATTCCTGTGCTGCACGTGACTGGCTGCAGACACTGCCTGTGGATTTGGAGTGGAAGTCTAGGCCTGCCGGGAGGTGGGCATGGTGGACAACTGAAGACATGGATCAGCCTGTGGGGGAGGCAGGAGGAGAGTAGACTGACTCTCTTCCATCCCCCATTTTCAGGCCACCCCAGATTCCAGCCACAGCCATTTCCTGGGGGTACACTTAGCCGCTGCCAGGGCCTACACACTGATCTAGGAAACTGCCCTAGGCACAGAATGATGGGCAGGACAGGCACAGCCTCGCCCCACCCCTCCCACCCAAGCCTTTTGTCACCTGAGTGAAACACAAGCTCATATTCACCTAGCATCACTCCACTGGAAGAAGTAGATGGAAAACTGCAGAGCAGTCCCACGTGACCTAGGAAGGAAAAGACGCAGAGGCAGGGGAGAGAGAAGGTGGGCGCTGGTCAGGGGGTGCTTCCGGGAGGAGCGGTCTTTAAACTGAGAAAAGGCAAGGTGAGGAGTGAGGCCTGGTGTTTCAGAAAGAGGGAACAGCGCTACACTGGTGGCCCACACCTGTAAGCTTGGCTTAAGGAGGCTGAGATCTGAGGATCATGGTTCAAAGCTGGCCCGGTCACAAAAGTCTGTGAGACTCTTATCTCCAGTGAACCACCAGAAAACCAGAAGTGGCACGATGGCTCAAGTGCTAGAGCACTAGCCTTGACCTGAAGAGTTCAGGAATAGCATCTAAGCCCAGAGTTCAAGCCCCGTGACCAATAACAATAAAAGAGGGAACTGCGTGTGCAGAGATGCCATGGTGGGGGTGAGGAAAGACCAAGAATGGAAGGGAGACCAATGAGCAGTGCTGTAAGGACAATGGAAGGATTTTGACTTCGTTCTGAGGGGAGTAGGGAGCCATTGGCGGTTCTGGGAAGGGCCTGAATTGGCATTTTAGTGTCCCCATGGCTCGTGGGGAAAATGGGACGTGGATGGTCAGAGTCAGCGATGGGCTGTCTCTAGGATGCTGCTCTCGCGAGCGTGTCTCTGGCTGTGTGCAGGCTGGGCCTGCTGCCTGGAGTTTTCAGCTGAGCTTCAGGGTCCCAGGATGAGAGGGTTGTCCCACCCCACGGTTCTGACTCCAATGTCCTGGGACGAGTTCCCACTCACTCAATCATTTGATTCTCAGTCTCTCGGGGCCTAATCAGATTTCTTCAGTGCCATAATGTGCAGAGGAGGCAGGAACCACATTTCCATTTTTGGTCAAGACCAAGACTCAAACCTGGTATCCAGAGCTTTGGCTGGCACTCTACCTCCTGAGCCACACCTCCAAACCCAGATGCTCCATTTTCTGTGTTTTCCATGAGGTCCCCAAAGTCCCCAGGGAAGCGGTCTGCTGGCTCAGGTGTCCTTGGACCCTTGCTCTCCTGGCTACCTGATGAGCTGATACATGTGTGTGTGGCAGGGGTTTGACTTGGGTCCTGCGCTCTGAGAGCAGGGAAGCCCCATCCATTCTGCTTGAAAGCCATTGCCATAACCCAGGCACCTGTCCTGCCACCAGCAAAGATGCTTCTTTGCTTGAACTCCAAGTCTCATATCCTCCATGTAATTGCATTGCCTTCATCTGCACCCCTATCCATCTCTACCATCACCATTTCTACCATCTCCATCATCCTCCACCACCAACCACCATTGTCACCATCTCCACCACCTCCATCATCCTCCACCATCTCCACCATCCTCCACCACCAACCACCATCTCCACCATCTCCATCATCCTCCACCACCAACCACCACCTCCACCATCTCCATCATCCTCCACCGCCAACCACCACCTCCACCATCTCCATCATCCTCCACCACCTCCACCATCTCCATCATCCTCCACCACCTCCACCATCTCCATCATCCTCCACCACCTCCACCATCTCTATCATCCTCCACCGCCAACCACCACCTCCACCATCTCCACCATCACTACCGTCCCCATCGCTGTGGTTCCTATTCTCACAGTCACCTCCCTCACTACCATGGGCTTCTTCATTGTCACTACCTCTACACCGCCATCCTCCCCATCCTCACCGTCTGCACACTCTCATCATGCCATCCGTTCACAGGAAGAAACCGAAACACACACACACACACCGTGGGATTCAGATCCCGTTGCTCTTACTTAGTGCTGACACATTTATCGTCAAGTCACATTGCTTCCGGTCTCTATAAACCCTTGAAGAGCTGTCAGGATGACCACGTCACCTTTGCCAACTAGTCCACTGAGGCAGGCATGAGAGAGAAGTCCACCTCCCACCCTCCTTCCCTCCCTCCCTCCCAGGATGCATGTCTCGTCCATCTTGTCCCACAGAGTGCTTCTCAGACTACATGACCCTGCAGATCTCCAAGCCCCACATGGAGGGGTTGTGGCAGTGGCTGGCCTGGACCCTGCACCTGCCAGGTAAGTGGCAGCCATTGAGTGGACAGGGCCTTCCCCTGTCTGGATGGCCCTCTTCTGCTGTTCCTTTCTGTCACTTCCATTTCTGCTCACAGCCACTGTGATCAGAACCCACCCTGTTACACACCCCTGCCCGTCCTGCCTAAACCACCCTCTTCCGTGGTCCACAGCTGGGGACAGGATGAAAGAGCCCACCTGGGGCTGAGGGCCTTCAGAGGAAATATTTGCTGAGTGAATGAATGTCCGGACACATGGGAAGAGGTGTCCCTTAGAGGTGATGTGCCACCAGACCCAAACTGCCCTGGCAGAGAAGTGGCTGGACACCTTCAGGACGTGTGTGTGTGTGTGAGGTTTGAACTCTGGGCCAGGGCATTGTCTCGGAGCTCTTTTACTCAGGGCTAGTGCTCTACCTCTTTTGAGCCACAGCACCACTTCCAGATTTTTAGTGGTTAATTAGAGCTACTAGTCTCCAGGGGATTTTTCTGCCTGGGCTGGCTTCAAACCGCCATCCTCAGATTTCAGCCTCTGAGTAGTTAGGATTACAGGCATGAGCCACCAATGCCTGGCTTCATTCTAGAAATTCTTAAAGTCCACTCTGGCTGATGAGGCCCACTTCTGTCCTGGGAGGGTCAGTTACCCAAAAGGCTAGCAGGGCTGTGGAATCTCAAGAGTCTTAGTGTGTTAAAAAGCCACTTTTTCCAGAAGAAATGCTGTGGATACATTAAGCTGTCGCCTGTTCTTTGGAGAGCCATTATTAATGGAAAACAATAGATTAATAGTTTTAAAACACTTGTTCAATAAGTAATTTTTATGGCTCTGGATAGAGCCCATTAAACATTTTCTGTGTGTTATTATAAAGAAGTTTTAAGCGTAAAATCATAAAGTCAATAATCAGAAAATTAGTCACAGCGGCCAGCCACAAGCCATTAGTTTCAGGCGCTGTCAGAGGCACCTGTGGCTTTTGAGGGAGATTTTATGTCACACAGCCCTGCCAGGTGAGGTGAAGAGATGAGGTGCCTGCTGCCTCCCATAAACTTGAAGGGACAGCAAGCAGGTGTGAACAGTGGGGTGCCAGGCAAATATTTACAACGTGCAAACGTGAATGCAAAACTAAAATGATCTGGGTCAATTTGCACATCCAAGCTTAGACACTTTATTTCCCCAGTGATCTACCTTTCAGAGCCTTGCTTCCCGGCTTGATCTCTTGCTAAAGATAGCCCTGGAAGCTGCCTGCTTTTTAAAAGCAAAGCATGTCAGGAGACAATTTAGGTGGGGACGTAAACGCTCTCTGGAGTTGCCTTCCTCCACTGGGGGCCATCCATCTCCTGTCAATGACATAACAAAGTACTTGAACATGAAACTCTGGACTTTGAAAACATGACTAAAAAAGAAAAGAAACAAGAAATCAAAACAGGCTGGGTGCTGGTAGCTCATGTCTGTAATCCCAGCTACTCAGGAAGCTGAAATCTGAGGCTTGTGGGTCAAAGCCAGCTCATGCAGGAAAGTCTGTGAAACTCTGATCTCCAATGAACCACCAGAAAATGACAAGTGGAGCAGTAGCTCAAGTGACAGAGTGCTAGTCTTGAGCACAAAACTCAGGGAAGGCATCCAGGCCCTGGGCTGACAAAACAAAACTAAAAAATAATAACAAGACAAAAGCAATACAAGATAATTATGGAAATCTGGACAAGTGGAAAAAAGGTAATAAAAGCTGTCCATAATCCATTTAGCAGGGAGAATCTCTGTGTGTGTGTGTGTGTGTGTGTGTGTGTGTGTGTGTGTGTGTGTGCTGGCACTGGAGCTTGAACTCAGGGCCTCATGCTCTCACTTGACTTTTTCTACCCTATGTGGGTGCTCTGCCACTTGAGCCACTTACAGCTCGGGAATAAGTTTCATGGACTTTTCTATCTGGGCTGGCTTTGAACTGTGATCCTCAGATTTCAGTCTCCTGAGTAGCTGGGATTACAGGCATGAGCCACTGCACCTGGCTGAAATTCTCTTTGTGTTTCATTCATTCAACAACTATTTACCGAAAGTCCTATCTGCAGCTGGGATGCATCTGATACAGAAAAACCCCAATCCTGGGGCCATGAAGTTGACATTGGGCGGAGGGCAGCAGAACATCATTTATTATTATAATACATCAGTTAATTAGCAGGTGATGGGATACTAAGAGCTTCATGAAGCCAGTGCAAAGGCCCCGAGGCAGGTGTGCACCAGGCAAGCTTGGGTCAGAAATGGACATGTGGACAGAGGTAGGACAGATAATTCTGACTCAGGTTTGAATAGGACCTCGATGCTGTGGGGCAGGGGCAGGAGACAAGAGCAGAGATGACACCTTGGATGGGCACAGAGAGGGGAGGCGCTGGAGTCTGCTTACATGCCTAGAGTGGAGTCACAAGGCATTACCTTTCCAGGCTGCTGCCCATCTCTTCCTGCACATGCCAGGCACGGCGGGTGGAGGCTCTGGGTGTGCATGGGGCATCGGATGCTTCTAACCTCAATAGAAAAGCAGCCTCTGTGGTGAACCGCAGCGCTGTCCTTTCTCCTCGCAGGCACCTGGAGGAGGTCCCCCGGCAGCCAGGGTCCTCTTCTAGCCAAGTGTGGTTTCCTTCTGCATCCTGGGCCTGAGGGCCGCTTCATTTTCCAGGCTCTGTACTCAGCCTGCTTTGTGCAAAAGGAGGTGGGTGTGAAAAGCTTGTTGTTTCATTTTGCACTGCTGAGGATCAAACTTAAGGTCTAGTCCTTACAAAGCCGGCACTCGACCCCTTGAACCATGCTCCCAGACCTGGAAAATAAAATCAGCTCTCCCTCCCTTCTTTCCTCCCTCCTCCCCTCCTCCCTTCCTTCCTCTCCCCCTTCTTTCTTGCAGCAGTACTGGAGTTAGAGGTCAGGTCCTGGGTACTGTCCAGTAGCTTTTTGTCCTCAAGGCAAGAAGCCCTCAACTACTTGGGCCCACAGCTCCGTTTCTGGCTTTTTGGTGGTTAAGTGTCCACGAGGGAGTCCCTGACTGTTCCTGTCCAGGCTGTCCTTGAGCATGATCCTCAGGTCTCAGCCTCCTGAGGAGCCAGGACGGCAGGTGTGAGCTACCAGGAAGCACCTGGCCCATTTTATTTGGCACCCAGGGAAGCCTGCGAGCTTTCTGCCTGTCAGAGGGAGGCATTGGGCTTGCACATGAGCCACACACCCATGGCTCACGCCTGTAATCCTAGCTACTCAGGAGATTTGAGGATCACAGTTCAAATCCAGCCTGCATGGGGAAAATCCATGGGACTCTTTCATTAACAACCCAGGTGGCAGAAGTGGAGCTCAAGGGTTAGAGCACCGGTTTTAAACAGCAAAAGGAAAGCATGCGTTCCTCAGTTCGAGTCCCAGGTGTGGCACTGCGTGCATGAAGATGCATGCACACACACACATGTTGAGGGCGTTCAGGCTCCTGTTGCATATGGCCACGGTGACCTTCCTGAACCCCACAGCTGTCCCCAGCCCCAGGGCTCTTGGTGCGATGGTCTGGTAGCCTCCAAAGTGGGACCCTAACCCCAGTTCCTGCTGGCTTCTGTCTCCGTTCCTCATCTGTCCTCCATGAGACTAATTTCGTGCGCGCAGGGGACAGGCATTGACCTCTAATGGTGCCTCTCAGCTGTGTTTTCTTCTTTCATCTGTGCACATGAATGCTGTCCTCCTTCCAGAAAGCAAATTACAGGTTGGAAATCAGAATCTTTCGCAAAGGGGTGAAGAGGTTGGAGCAGAGCTACCGCTACATAATGAAGTGTCCTGTGGTCCCTCCAAGGCCTGGCCAGCAGAGCGTGCTCTGCAGCCCCTCCTTCATTCAGGTAGTGAGCTTGGGCAAGGACTGAGAGGGCCTGGGCGGGGCCTGGGCGGGGCCTGGGAGGGGCCTGGGAGGAACAGGGAGGGGGCCTGGGAGGGGCCTGGCGGGGCCTGGGAGGGGCCTGGGAGGGGCCTGGGAGGAACAGGGAGGGGCCTGGGAGGAACAGGGAGGGGGCCTGGGAGGGGCCTGGCGGGGCCTGGGATGAGCCTGGGAGGGGCCTGGGAGGGATCTGGGAGGGGCCTGGGAGGAGCCTGGGAGGGTCTGGGAGGGGCCTGGGAGGAGCCTGGGAGGGTCTGGGAGGGTCTGGGCTCCTCTTCAGAGACCCTGGCAAGTGGCTATGTTTCCTGAGCCTTGGGTCATAGCCAGAGAAAGGCAGCAGCTAGAGGGCCATGTGACAGACAACAGACAGCATGGCTACTGGCAGGGTACCAGGCTCTGCCGGGCATTTTGTGTGTGTTTGAACTCAGGGGGTGAGCTCTATCCTTGAGGGTTTTGCTTTGGTTTTTGTTGTCGTTGTTGGTCAGTCGGTTGGGAGGCTTGACCTCCGAGCCTGGGTGCTGTCCCTGAGCTTTTCACTCAGGCTGGTCCTCTACTGCTTTACCTCACAGTGCTGCCTGCAGCTTTCTGGTGGTTAATTCGAGAAGAGTCTCACAGACCTTCCTGCCTGGGCCGGCTTGAACCGTGATGCCCAGAGCTCAGCCTTCTGAGTAGCCAGGATTACAGGCGTGAGTCCCTGGCGCCCGGCTCCATCTGAATTTGTAATGGTCTGGTTTGAGCACAAGCCTGCCGTTGGTGCTTCTGAGAGCTGCTAGGTCTCCCCCTACCCATCCTGAGATTGCCATTCATCCTCTGATCATCAGGGCTGAATGTTTTTCTCTGCACTGGGCCTGTAATTATAGGAGCTGCCACAAGGGGGGGACAGTGCTGCTGGTGTCTGTCCAAGACCACCAGAAGAGAAGAGCTGAGAAAACCATTTCCCTGCCAGGCTCCTGCTTTGGGTTCCCCTCCCCTGCTCCTGGCCCCCTGAACCTGTCATTGAATACTTCACCAGGCAGGTGGGGATCCCACATTTCTGGGCAGGCTTGTGGAGAAGCAGGCGGCAATGCAAGAGACCGAAGACAAGTCTTTGCCCCAGCCCTCCTCCCTGCTACCCCCTCCCTGCTCGGAGAAGCTCATCGAATCCACTGATTCATTCCTGGTGACTTTCGCAGCTGCTGCTTCCGTGGCTGCACCTTGAACTTGCATTAAGTTTTAATTAAAGCCGTTTCACCGGCCTTGCCCTTGGCTAAATGCAGCCGTGGGCACAGGACACATAGATATTTAATACTTTGCCTCTCCCTGCTGATGGCGCAGGGGCCCAAGGGTGTACCCCAGCCGTGCCCTGCTCACGGCGATCTGCGAGGCTCGCTTAAGTGTGCCCACAGGCCCTGAGCGGGAGGCAGCGCAATAACTATTCATTGCCCTGGGTTAAGTGTGCCCGGGGGCACCCGTAAACTCAATGCAGTGATTAGCGATTGCTCCCACTGAAGGCTGTCCAGGTCCTGAGGAATGTCCGCGGGCCCTAAATATAGTCTGAGTGCGATCATTTAAAGGGCACCTCACATTTGGCCTGCACGCTTGATCACACTTTTCCTTCCTGCTTTCCTTCTTTTTATTTATTTATTTTGGGGGGGAGGGTTATGGGGCTTGAACTCGGCCTGGGCACTGCCCCTGAGCTCTTCAGCTCAAGGCTGTTGCTCTACCCCTGAGCCACCCCCCACTTCTGGTTTTCTAGTGGTTAATTGGAGATAGAGTCTCACAGACTTTAGTGCCCCGGCTGGCTTTGAACTGTGATCGTCAGATCTCAGCCTCCTGAGTAGCTAGGATTACAGGCGTGAGCCACTGTGCCTGCTCCTTCTTTTTCTTTTTCTTTTCTTTTCTTTTCTTTTCCCAGTGCTGGTATTTGGGCTTGAACTCAGGGCCTGGGTGCAATCTCTTAGCTTTTGGAGCTCTGGCTTTTTGGTAGTGAATGAGCAGTTAAGAGTCTCACACTTTCCTGCCTGGGCAGGGTTTGAACTGTGATCCTCACATCTCAGGTTCCTGAAGAGCTAGGGTGACAGTGTGAGTGACCAGTACCTGGACCCAAACACAAGACATTCCAGACGCCCCCAACGGGGCTTCTAGTGGGCCGGCCCAAGTTTCCTGGTGATCGTGGTGGCTCTCTGGGCAGCTGGGAGCCCCCTCCTCCCCCTCCTGGCCACCCTCACTTCATTGCGTCTTCTCTGTGGGAGGAGGGGACGAAGCCTTGGGTGGGCATCTTTGACTTCCGTGTCCTCATCGGTTGGGGGTGTCACATGCTCTCTGAGGCACTCTCTGCTGGCCAGGAATTATCCTGTGCCTCCACCTCCCCACCCCACAGCAAAGTCAAAGGGGTTTGGAGACAGTAGAAGGGGCAATCGCAGGGCAGAGGTGGCACCGCTGACATCAGGGGCTCAGGCACATCCTATGCCCACCCAAAAAACTCCTTGGCCCTCATCTACAAGGTGGGAGAATGCCACCATTCTGCTGATGCCCACCGAGAGGACCCACCACCCTGGTTTAATTGGAACTGTCTTCAGTGCAGTAGCAGAAGTATGAACTTGGCTTCTTCAGTTCCAGGGTGTCTGGGACATCTGGTCACCCTCAGGACGGTGGCACAGACATGCCATACACTTTCTCGGCGTGTACCAGTGCCTGTGTGTCAGTAGTGAGGCTTAAACTCTGGGCTTGGTGCTCTTGTTTGGCTTTCTGGCACAAGGCTGGTGCTCTAGCACTTTAGTCATCCCTCCACTTCCAGCTTTGTGCTGGTTAATTGGAGATCAGCATCTCACGGACTTTTCTGTCCAGGCTGGCTTTGAATCATGATCCTCAGATCTCAGCCTCCTGAGTAGTGAGGACTACAGGCGTGAGACACGGGCACAATGTTCAGAGAAGCCAGTTCTGAAAAGCAGGCATCTGAGCCTCACACCCCCACCCTTGGGCTCCCCAGCTGTGCCTGGCTCCCCAGCTGCCCCCTTGGCCCGACCCAGGGAAGCAGCTGAAGCAGTGACATTTCCCCGAGTCTATTGACACTTGAGTCCAAGAGCATAAACGATTTTCTTGGCTTAATGAGCAAACAAGGCGGCTGTAGGACTCTTTTGTGGCCTCCCGCGGCGGGGATGGCTGCGGTTCCTGGGCTCAGGCAGCTGTTTGCTTGTTCACCTTTGCTCAGAGCTTGCCATGAGATGCTGCTTCCTCTGTGTTCTGCAGGTTTCTCGGCCTCTGCCCCTGAGGATGCGCAGTGGACAGGTAGGTGGGGAAAGAGCAATTTTCCAGGCTGAGGATGGAGCTGAGGCAAAAGGGTTTTGTTTGTTTTGGAGACGGTACTGGTACTTGAACTCAGAGCCTACGCACTGCCCCTTAGCATTTTTTTTTTTTGCCAGTCCTGGGCCTTGAATTCAGGGCCTGAGCACTGTTCTGCTTTCTCAAGGCTAGAGCTCTACCCCTTGAGCCACAGCACCACTTCTGGCTTTTTTTTTTCTTCTATGTATGTGGTACCAGCCCTGCATTTTTACTCAAAATTAGCATTCTACTACTTGAGCCACAGCTCTCCTCCTTGGGTCCTTGATGATGCAGAGAGCAAAGGACCTCTCTCTCTGATTTGTCTTTCAGGGCTGGTTTGGAACCCTAGTCCTTAAGTCTCAGCCTTTTGAGGAACTAGGAATAAGGCATGAGCCACCAGCGAGTGCCAGGCTGAGACAGGTGGTGTTGATTTGCTTGGTCCTGTCTCGGAGAGTGCCCCAGGGGACAGCACCCACCCTTGTGTGCTGGGGTCTTGGTGGGAGAATTACAAAGATTTCTCTGGTGCCCTCCATGTCTGAATTGCAGCCACTGGATGGGCATTGCGGGAAGGGGGGAAAGTGTTTCCCAGAGAAAATTCTCTCTACCAAGTTCCCAGGGGCCAGAGTTTGTTCCTCTATTTGTTTACATATTTTTTTCTGCCAGTCCTGGGGTTTGAACTCAGGACCTCGGAGGTCTACCATGTGAGTTCCACTTCCAGCCTTTTGGTGGTTTATTGGAGATAAGAGTCTCCTGGACTTTCCCTCCCGGGCTGGCTTTGTCATGCTATCCTCAGATCTCAGCCTCCTGAGAGGCTGGGATTCCAGGCGTGAGCCACGAGTGCCAGGCCCAGGAACTGGGTTCCAGCTGCGCCTGTGGGCCAACTGGCTGTGGTGCTGGTTCATTCAGTCACATTGTGTGTCCCCCAAAACACGAGGGTACAGGCCTCCGAGTGGCTGCCATCCCATCGCGTGGGCCAGCCCATTCTACCTTGCAAGCCCCCCATTCTCCTCCATCCCTCTAGACCCCGTGGCTGCTGTCTCTTCGGGGGGAGATGGTGGTGTCTCTGGAGGATGCCAGCCTGATGGGCCTGCACGTGGACATCAATGTCACCACGGTCACTGTACAAAGCCCCAGGGGAGACCTTCTGCAGAGACAGGAGGTCAGCAGGGAACGACTCTGCCCGACTTTGGGGGGTGAGGTAGTGGGGAACCTTGAATACCCCAAAGGGTATTTCACCTCCCTCCAAGGGGCTGCCTGTGAGACTGGACAGATTTAGGCAGGCAGGTTTGAAAATTGGGTCCCATTAGCGTAAAGTGCTCGGCTCGGCAGATGAGGGGCTCGGGCAATCATGAATTCAGCGCGTCCTGATCATGGTGGCAGAGACGAAATTACCATCTCTTTAAATAGCCCAAAGTTGCCGGGTAAGAGAAGACAGCTCATGTGACATTTGCTCCCAGCCTGCTTCCTGCTAAAAATATCCCTGCTAAATAATATTTCCTGGTTACACGAGAGCAGTGGGCCTTGGCCCTGAGCTCCTCCAGCACACTGGGGGCTTCATTGAGATACTAGTTGGGAGTGGGGGGGGGCTTGTGGAGGTTTGGGTCTGGGGAAGGAGCACTATTTGGGGTCACAGAAGGGATTGTCCTGTTTCCCCAGGTGCAGAACATCTCCATGGAGCTTCTGCCACTCTGGCTGGTGGGTGGCAGCTATGCCTACTCTTTAGAGGCTGCTTGCCCACTGGGTAAGCTCCCGAGCACCCCGATGCCCGCTCTTCATCCCCTTTGCCTCTTCCTGCCTCTTTTGTGTTTTGCCTCTCCCTCTCTTTCTCCCTGTCCCATGACACTTCTTAGTTCCTGGTCTTGGCAGAGACCTTTGGTGGTGCTTGGAACAAATAAAAGATTCTCTTGTGGGGCCAGGAGTTTGGCCTAGTGTTAGAGTGCTTGCTTAGCATACATGAAGATCTAGGGTTTGATCCCTCGGTGCCATGTACGCAGGAAAAACTGGAAGTAGTGCTGTGGCTCAAGTGGTAGAGCTCTAGGCTTGAGAAAGCCCAAGGGCCGTACTCAGGCCCTGAGTTCAAGCCCTGGACTGGCAAGAAAATAAAAAAAAAAGAAAAAAAGTTCTCTTGTGTGCAAGAATTCGGGGATGGTCAGTTGTGTAAGAAAGAAGGCAGGTGCTGGCGGCTACCCTGTTATCCTAGCTCCTCAGGAGGCTGAGAGCTGAGGGTTGTAGTTCAAAGCCAGCAAGAGGAGAAAAGTCTGTGGGACTCTGATTTCCAGTGAACCAGGGAAACGTTGGAAGTGGAGCTCAAGTGGCAGGGTGACAACTTTGAGTAAAAATAAGCTTGAGGATAGTGCCCAGATCCTGAGTTCAAGCCCCAGTACAGACAGACAGACAGACAGACACACACACACACACACACAGAATGAGAAGGCTACAAATCTGGAGTCTGGGACCTTCTAGATGTTGGGGTTTCAAATGGATTCTCAGAACACTGAATAAAATTAAGGTGGGGTCTGAAGTCTGCATTGAACCCCAGGGCTCTGACCTGGTAGCTCTGAGGTCTCTGACTCAGGCCAGATTTTCATGTACTTTATGTAAAGCGGCCAGGAATGCAGGAATTCCTGCCAGCAGGAATTTCAGTGCTAAAGAACACAATGTGCAGAGTTTGAGACCGGAGGCTTCGTCCTGTATGGGTAAATCGGAAATCATTTACTCTTCATATTTGTATAGAGGTTTTTTTTTTTTTTTTGGTGTTGTTTTTTGCCAGTCCTGGGCTTGAGCTCAGGGCCTGAGCAATGTCCTTGGACTTTCTCAAGACTAGAGCTCTATCACTTGAGCCTCAGCACCATTTCTGGCTTTTTTCTATGTATGTGGTACCAAGGAATTGAACCCGGGTCTTCATGCATGGTAGGCAAGCACTCTACCATAGGCCAAACTCCCAGCCCTGTATAGAGTTTTAACAGGGACGAAGTCTCAGAATCGGGGCTCGGGAGTTTTGGGGCTCAGGGATGGCCTTGCCAAGCATATGTTTCCCTGTTGATGAGATTTGAAATCCCTTTATTTGGAGACAAATGCTTTTCATTTCACAACTGCAGAGCTGGCTTTCAATGTCCCTGTGAGATGGCTGACACAACAAAATTCTTGCTAGCATGTAAACAACTGATATGAGATGATTTTTTTTTTTTTTGTGGTTGTAGTCGGTGGTGGTGGTAATGGTAGTTGTGTTGGTACTGGGGCTTAAACTCTGGGTTTCTCATTCTCCTTTGTTTGTTTGTTTGTTTGTTTGTTTTTCACTCAAGGCTGGTGCTTAACCACTTGAGCCATACATCTACTTCCAGCTCTTGGCTGGTTAGGAGGAGCTAAGAGGGAGGGATTGCACGTGTGAGCCACAGGGCCCAGCATGTCTTGTCTCCCTGCTCCAGTGTCATCCCAGCCAGGGTCAGAGGTGCTGGTTCACATTCCCAGGCGGAGGCCCGGGCTGGTTAGAAGAGGAGCCCTGGAGGAAAGCGGCCTGAGCCTCAGCATGCTCCGGGCGCACCAGTCCCACCCCAGCACTGTGACTGGGAACCAGGATTTCTTGGTGGTCAGATTGCCGGCCGCCTCGCTGCTTCGCGTGCAGGTAGGCACGCTGGCGGGCATCGCTGTCCTGCCCTCCTAGGTCCCGTCTTTGGGGTGTAGTGTGCCATCAGGAGAGTAGAGCTGATCTGAGGACCTGTGTCCTCCTGTCCCTGAGCCCAGCACTCCTACCAGGTGGCCCCTGGTAGCAGGGGCAGCCACAGACAACAACTCAGCCAGGACCCTCATTCCTCTTCACCCACAGCCGTGCCGGGAGTCGCAGGGAGCCCCAGGGAGGCAAGCTTCCTACAGAGTGGACCTGAGCCTGCGCTTCACCCAGTCCCTGACCCCCATGCTCTGGACGGTGGAAAACTTCTTCCAGTGTGTGGGTAAGAGAGATATCTTGGGAGTGGGCGCTGGTTTATGAACCTCCTTTCCTTGACCTGAGCGCCCGCCTCCCTCCCTCCCTCCCCCTTCTCTCTCTCTCTCTCTTTTCTTTTTTCCTTCCTTCCTTCCTTCCTTCCTTCCTTCCTTCTTTCCTTCCTTCCTTCCTTCTTTCCTTCCTTCCTTCCTTCTTTTCTTTTCTTTTCTTTTCTTTTCTTTTCTTTTCTTTTCTTTTCTGACTACCAGGCCTGAATTCAGGGCCTCACACTCCCACATGGCATTTTTTTGCTCAAGGCTAGTGCTCTACCACTTGAGCCACAGTGCCACTTCCAGCTTTTTTTGGTGGTTAATTGGAGGTAAGAGTCTTACAGGCTTTTTTGCCCAGGCAGGCTTTGAACTTTGATCCTCAGATCTCAACCTCCTGAGTTGCTAGGATTACAGGTGTGAGTCACCAGGGCCTGGCCCTAACCTGAGGTTTTCTCTCCTGGGTCTGCCAGCTGGAATTGAGGACTAAGTGGTGGCCTAGGTCCCTGGGTCTGGCGTCATCACTGCTGAGATGGAGCAGGCGGCTGGGGAGAGGAGGGCGCGTGGAGGTCTCTGGCAACCTCAGCTCTCTATGAGTTTCTTCCTATTGCTGAGCCTCAGTTTTCTCATCTGGCACATGAGAAGCCCGTGGGGGGGGCATGAGAAGATGGAATTGGTGGCTTGGGTGTGGAGGCCAGGCCCAGGATGTGCCATTTTCATTTTGATCTGTTTGGCTGTTTCTGTGTGGGCTCCGTTTCCTGGGGTCACTCACTTCATACATCAGGCTCCTTGGCACAGAGCCCAGTGGGATGGGACACAACTCAACCCCAAGGGACCTCCCTGGGAACATGGCGGTGTACGTGTGTGTGGTGTGTGGTGTGTGTGTGTGTGTGTGTGTGCGCGCGTGCTCAGTGCCAGGACTTCCTCTTGAAAGGTTTTTTTTTTTTTTATTTTGGGTGAAACCTCTACCACCAGACAACCTGGAATTCACACATGCAAAAAACCACCAGGAGCAAAACCCATTCAAATACAGCACAAGGAAATACACATAATTCACAAACGATGTTGATCACTTTCATCTCATGCTTGATGACTGTCTTCAATAGAAGACAGACGGAAAGGAGATTTGACTCAGATGTTAATAGCAAAAGAATGCCCTGTTACCAGGATATGATGTCTTGCTGCTGCATAAAAATGTAATTATATTCAGAACTATATTTAAAGATTAAAAGGGGGGAGACTGCCTACCACAATCTAGCCCCCGATTCAGAATTAGAAACAAAGGAAAAATAAAAAGGCGGGATGGGGCGGGGGGAGAAGCGGATAAGTTCTAATAGTGTGCTAAAAATGAAATTATTTCTTGAAAGATTTTTACACATCTTGGCTGCTTTTCTTTTTACGATTTCCTGCAGTGGTGACATTGATTTTAGAAGGGGAGGGATAGGAGTTTATCCAAGGAAATACTTTGTTCATTAAGTACTTGGATGGGAGCAGAAACCATCAAGTTGGGCCCTTATTTTCCAGCTGTGTCCAGTGTGGAAAGAGAAATTAAAAAAAAAAAAGTCCAACAAGGTGTTGGGGCCTCACATCTGTAACCCTAAGTATTCAGGAGGATGAGATTAAAGCTAGTCTGGGCAGAAAAGTTCACGAGTCTCTTATCTCTAATTCATCAGTACAAAGCCAGAAGTAGAGAGGTGGATCAAGGAGTAGAATGCCAGCCTTGAGCAAATGTGAGCATGAGTTCAAGCCCCAGTCCTGGCACGCACACACGTGCACACGCGCGCACAAAGTTGAGTCACATCACATATAAAATGCTTTTTGTCCTAGGTTCTGAAGGGAGCACAGATTCCTCACAAGGTGATAATGAATAAATTACAAAAATAGCAATAGCAATAAAAACATTTTAGGAAGAAATTTGTGTGTGTGTGTGTGTGTGTGTGCGGGGGGGGGGCTCTGTGGGGAGATTTATACAGGGAAAGAATGTTCGTTTCTCCTTTTATTAATGTAATATCGGCAGCCGGAATGAATCTCTCCCCTGCCTGGTCTCCTGGGCCGTCTCCTGCTGGCCCCTCCCTCACCCCCCACCCCCAGGAGAGTCCAGATCTTTCTGATCTTATTAGAGCTGCTGGTGCTTGCTTTTCTGTCTCTGCCTCTAGTTCAAGCACTGAGCACAGGTTGGGGGCTGCTCTGTCTTGCCCTCCATAGGCATTCTTCTAGTAAGTGCTTCTTAGACTGAATTGCCATCAGGAATTTTGTGCAAGATGTTTTAGACAAAGGACAGGACACCTTTTTTTTTTTTTTTTCTTGTGACTAGTGAGTCCCAATGTCCCACTGTGCATGGATCAGTGACCTGCGGTGACATCCCCCACCCCAGCAAAGGGTTTATTTATTTATTTTCATTTTCACCAGTCCTGGGGGTTGCACTAAGGGCCCTGGGTGCTGTCCCTGAGCCACTTTGTGCTCAAGGCTAGTGCTCTATCACATGAGCCACAGAGTCGCTTTATGCCTTTTCTGAATGGTGTGTTGGAGATAAGAGTCTCATGGACTTCCGTGTCCCAGGCTGGCTTCCAACCTAGATCCTCAGATCTCAGCTTCCCATGTAGCTGAAATTATAGGCACAAGCCACCAGTGCCTGGCCCAGCCGAGGATTTAGAACCACAGTGTTTAGTGTGGCAAGGAAGTGTTTAGTTAAGTATTTACTGGCATTATTTTTTTTTGTGCCAGTCCTGGGTCTTGAACTCAGGGCTGAGACACCTTCAAGACTAGTGCTTTACCACTTGAACCTCAGATTCGCTTCTGGATTTTTTTGTTGTTGTTATTTGGAGGTAAAAGTCTCACAGATTTGTCTGCCCTGGCTGATGTCAAACCTCTATCCTCAGTTCTGAGCCTTTGAAGTAGCTAAGATTGCAGGCGTGAGCCATTGGCTCTCAGCATCCAGACATGTGTAAGGGTTACATTAACTCATGGGCTAGGATTTGCGAGTTCTAGCCCAGAGATTCTCCTCTGCCTCCAGGGGGATACGTGGAATATCTGGGGAGGTTTTGTGTGTTGTAATGCAGGAGGATGGTGGGTGAGGCCAGATCATTCTGGAAAACTGTGCAATGCACAGGGCTTCAACCCCACACTGGACCAAGAGCAAGCTGGCCCCAAAGTCGGTGGTGCCTCGCTGGGCCTCTCCTGAGCACCATCCACCAGGGAGCTGAGACGGGAGGAAACTGGAGGAAATGGCTCGTGGCTGGTGATGCCAAGCCTCAGTGCCAGGTGATCTCTGCAGGAATCTAAGTTTCTGAGAATTAGGTTTTTAAATGTATTTCTTTCTGGGTACTGGTGACTCATGCCTGTCATTCTAGCTACCCAGGAAGGAGGCTGAAATCTGAGGGCTGAGGTTCAAAGCCAGCCCAGGCAGGCAAGTCCATGAAACTCTTCTCTCCAAGGAGCCAGCAAAAAGCCAGAAGGGGAGAGTTATGACTCAAGTGGTAGAGCACCAGCATTGGCAAAAAGGCTAAGGGACAGTGCACAGGCCCCAAAGAGCAACACACCCACAGATACATACATACACAGACACACACACGCATGCACGCTCCAGCCATGAAGACAACTCTTGACCTCATGTTTGAATTTGACCTCCAGGTGTCCTTGGTCCACCTGATGAACAGGTGATGTAGGAGTCAAAGGGACTTATGCTTGTTTGGGTGGGAGCTGACTTCTGCCTCCTTTCTGGAAGGTTTCAGAGCAGAGCTGCCTGGCTCCACAGCCACATCAAGGATTACTTTATCCCCAGGACTGGAGACCTTTCCAGAAGAAATGCCATCTGCTGCCACGACCCAGCTCCCTACTACACGGTGGGCTGCCTGGAAGGGGGCCTCTGGGGGCCTTGTGATGCGGCCTTCATATAGGCCGGCCGGGGTGAGTCCAGGGGTGCGTTCCAGGCTGTCCTCTCTCTAGTGCTCTTCAAGGAGAATCCCATCTCACCTGAACCCTGACTTCCTCTTTTCTCCATGTTTCCTCAAAATCTAGAAACATCCCTGAGAAATCTGGGTCCTGCCAGGCTCCAAGCCTACCTGTGTCTGGTGGCTGTTAGGGGCTGCAGCTGTGTTTGGTTAGTGGGGGGGAGGGCTTTAGAAACCCAGCCTTAGATTAGGCCCCCAAGGCTCCTGACATCTGCAGGCCACAGATATCTCACTCTGAAGCTGTTTCTCTCCCATTGCTGCACAGGTGCCGGGACCATCCCTGCAAGCCGCCGGACCCCCAGGAGAAAGCCCAGTCGCCTCTGCAGCTGTTTTATCCAGAACGACACTGGGGAAATCAGAGTTCCTTCCGGCTCCCTTTTCTCTAGCCACACTCTCCTCAGAGCCCACAGCAGCTGCCCAGGCAAAGCCTTTATATCTAGTCTCCCAGGATCCCATCGCCCTGACCACACATTTGTCCTCAGGAGTCTCTTCTCCACAACTCCCCTGGAGGTCTGGCAGCTCTGTTACCCGAATAGAAAGTTCTGGAACAAGGAGGCTGGAGCAGGATCCTGCCCAGCCACCAGGAAGCCGGGGAACATTGTCTCAGGTGGCTGTGTCTGCAGCCCAGCACAGCCAGGGGTTGCCTGACCAGGCCGGCGACAATGTGCAGCCACCAAGGAGGCCCTTGTTGACTGGCCTGGCTGAAGAGGCATCAATTTCCCACCAGGAAGTCACCTCCATAACAGGGGCTGGGAATCCTCCTGAGATGGACCGTGGCTGCCTCCAGGAAGGGACTTGGGGACCCCTGGACCAGTCACCCCCCATCCCAAGGCAGGAGGCGGAAACAGTGAGATTTACCACAGCAGGAGGGGTGCAGCCAGCCTCCAGCGGCCACCTGGGGGTCTCAGAGCCCCCTGGGAGGCGCCTAGCAGCCCCCTGGATTGCTTTCCCAGAAAGCTCCACGGACTCCATTTCTAAGAAGCCTCCAGTCTCATCTGTAGGAGAATTAGACAGAGCCTCAAAAGTACCATCAAGCCCTGTAGGGCCCGGTGGCTGGTGGGAGCCAGGGACTGCACACTTAGCCAGTCCTCCGCCTTGGCCCATCTCCAGCCAAACAGTATTACCCAGCCTGGCTGATCCTGGAAACCCCTCCTCTGCTGGTCAGAGGGCCTGGCCGTCACAGGAGCCAACAGAGCACACGCAGCCATGAGTCCCGAGAGTCTCAGGCCGCCTAATGGTGTCTGGGGGAGTGGGGGTGGGGTGGGGGGAACCTGGGTCTGCCAGCAGGAAAGGGCACTAAGTGTCTCCAGGACTGCCCCAGCCCTGTTTCTGGACTCTTTCTCCCTGCCAAAGGTGTTGGGTGGGTTTGGAGGTGTGGCTCAGGTGGTAGAGTACCATCCAGTGAGCAGAAGCATCAAGTTGGGTGTTGGTGGCTCTTGCCTGTATTCCCAGTTACTTAGGAAGCTGTGATGAGATTGAAGGCAGCAAGGGGAGGGGGGAGTGGGGGAGACCGTGGGGGGCTCTACCACAAGCAACCACCAGACAACCAGAAGAAGGTGGAGGTGAGGCTGAAAGTGGTAGAGCGCTAGCCTTGAACAAAGAAGACCGGGGCAGAGTCCAGGCCCTGAGTTCAAGCTCTACGATCAACAACAACAGAAAGGATTGGATGCCAAGTTGGAGCCCTGGTTTCAGAGGAAAAAAGGGGTGGGGGAGGACAGGCTTGCCCGGAGCTGAGCAGTTCCTGGCCTACTGTGTTCACCTTGGGAAGATCCTAGAAGACCCCTGGAGAGAGGAGGAGGGGGAATCAGGGCTTTGTTTTCTCCTAATGGATGCCTCTGGTTTCCATGGCAGCAGCTGGCACCCTGCTAGCTTGGACAGCCCCATGACCTCAGATGACCTCTGATGACCCAGCATGCCCAGTAGTCCAGCAGTAGCTATGTGTGTGCCTCCTGGATGCCCTGGCCAGGCGGGCTTCCCTCAGAGGGCAGCATTGCCTCCCCCCTTTCTCCCCCCCCATCCCCACCCCAGCTGACCCCTGGCTGGAAGTGGGATTTGAAATGGAGCCAAGGAGTAGAGGCTGACATGGTTGTAGAGGGTGGGGTGGAGGGGCGCTTCCCTCCCAGGACGTGAGCTAAATAAATAAATAAATAATCAGAGTTGTCTCGGCTGATAAACGGTCCCTACCTCAAGACGGCTTCCCCCCTGCACGCAGCACCCCCCTTCCTCCGGGCAGCTCTGTCCCAGGCAGGGGCTTAATAGCTCCATTTAAGGCTTTTCCTTTTCACCACCGACCAGGGCATCGAGCGGCTTCTGCCATTACGAGGTTTTTCAGCTTCTCTCTGAAATCAAATTACTGACTCCATTTAATTTTTTAAAAGCTCCGGTGATCTCCCTTCTTGAATCTGAGCCGTGACTTCAAGGCCAGCCCTCTCCCCCCTCCTCCACCGGCGGGTCCCCCGTGGGTAACTGCTGCCCACGGCTGGCGGTACCCATCTGTGCAGGGAGGATGGGGCCTCTACCTTCCCTGGCAGGGGTTTTTGTCGGATCACACACGTCTAGGATTCCAGGGAGGGGATACTTTCGGACATTGTGTCTCATTGTCTTCCCAGGTGTGTGTCTGAGTGGGACCCTAACATTTGGCAGCTCTGCCAAGCACTTTTTTTGCTCTCATCTGTGAGGAACACTGTGGGGGGGGACACAGGGCTGGTGACCTGTCATAAACACAAGTGGACGATTGCAGCTACTTTGGGTGAGAAGGTCGGGGTGCTTCAAGGAAGAGGGAAGAAAGGGGTCTGAGAGTTAAGGGAGTTGCGTAGTACATACCTGTAATTCCAGCACACAAGAGGCTGTGGTAGGAGATATGTGAGTTCAAGACCAGCTCGAGCCATTTAGCAAAACCCTGGTATAAAACAACACAAAAGGGGGCCAGGAGTTTGGCCTAGTGGTTAAAGTGCTTGCCTACCATGCACCAAGACCGGGGTTCGATTCCTCGGTACCCTACATACATAGCAAAAAGCCATAAGTGGTGCTGAGGCTCAAGTGGTAGAGCTCTAGCCTTGAGAAAGTCCAAGGACAGTGCTCAGGCCCTGAGCTCAAGCCCAGGACTGGCAAAAAAAAAAAAAATTGCTGAACAGGGAGACCAACACAGAGCATCAGAAAGTATTGGAATCCTGAGGTGGTTTAGAGGAGGTGCCACTGTGGGTGGCACATATAGGAGCTGGGGAGACAGGGAGCCTGAAGGGTCAAGGAGCCAAGGGTTTATTCTGGCCTTGGTCCCACAGGATAAGTGTGTTTTACTTTTCTTTCACTTATGGGGCTTAAACTCAAGGCCTGGACCCTGTCCCGAGCTCTTCAGCTCAAGGCTAGGACTCTACCACTTTGAGTCACAGCACCACTTCTGTGTTTTCTGGGGGTGAATTGGAAATAAGAGGCTCATGGACTTTCCTGCCTGGGCTAGCTTTGAACTGAGACCCTCAGATCTCAGCCTCCTGAGTAGCTAGAATTACAGGCGTCCTGGGACTTGAACTCAGGGTCTTGACACTGTTCCTGAGTCTCTTCTGCTCAAGGTTAGCACTATACCACTTTGATTTTCTGGTGGTTCATTGGAGATAAGAGTCTCTGGGGCGAGGTGATGGTGGCTCATGCCTGTAATTCTAGCTACTCAGGAGGCTAAGTTCTGAGGATCATAGTTCAAAGCCACCCAGAGCAGGAAAGTCTCTGACCCTTTATCTCCAGTCAACCATCAGAAAACCAGAAATGAAACTGTGGCCTAAAGTGGTAGAACATTAACCTTGAGCAAAAGAGCTCATGGAGAATAACGCAGGCCCTGAGTTCAAGCCCCAGATTGACCATAACAACAGTGAAGAATCTCATGGATTTTCCTGCCTAGACTAGCTTTAAACCATGATGCTCAGATCTTAGCTTCCGGAATAGCTAGGATCACAGGTGTGGCCCACCTGTGCTGGCTCCTAAAGCCTGTTTTCATATGGCCAGCCTTGGCTTACCCCAACCTTGTTCCAAAGGCGACCTCTCCTCTCTTGCTGTTTCTTCCTCCAAGGCCCAGGCTGAGCCGCCCACGTTCCAGATCTACACTCAGTGAGGTTCTCACAGGGGACCAGCACTGTCAGTATCTCCTAAAATCTTGTTAAGGGGGCTGGGAGTTTGGTCTAGTGGTAGAGTGCTCGCCTAGCATGCACGAAGACCAGGGTTTCATTTCTTGATACCACATACATAGAAAAAGCTGGAAGTGGCACTGTGGCTCAAGTGGTAGAGCTCTAGCCTTGAGAAAGCCCAAGGACAGTGCTCAGGCCTTGAGTTCAAGCCCCAGGACTGGCAAAACAAACCTGTTAGAGATGCAGTCTGCAGCTGGGGACCCAGATCAATGGGAAAGTACTTAATCCCAGCTCCTTGAAAGGCTTGGGAGATGGACTTTGGAGGTTGAGAGGATTGCATTTTGAAGTCGTCTGATGATGGAGGAGAAACAAGATCCTCATTCCAACCAATAAGGCGTGGTGCTGCATACCTATCATCCCAGCCAGAAGGGAGGTGTGAGCAGGAGGATTATGGCTCAGGTTGAGCCAGGGAAAAAAAAATGCAAGACCTTATTTGAAAAATAATGCAAGCAAAAAAAAAAGGCTGGGGGCATGGTTCAACTGGTAGGTCAATTGCCTAGCAAGCATAAGGCTCTGGGTTTAGAAACTTCAGTCACACACACACACACACACACACACACACACACACACACACACACACAGAGCAAAAATTTGTCCCCTTCAACAGAAACATCAATTTCCAAAGACTGGCCGAGTCCATCTGCTCATGGTCTCCTACACATTCCTTTGAGGAGGAGAGGGAACAGTCTCCCTATATTACAAATGAGGACACTGAGGCACTGGGCCTTGCCTGAGGCCACACAGCTAGTAAAGGAGGCTGTCCTAGGCTGGCAGCCTGGTGTCTTCTTCCTCAAGAAAGGGGTCTCCTGTGGACACCTGGTGTTTCCAGGGTTCCTTAGACCAAAGGCATGATCGCACACCCACCCACCAAGCCAGGAAGACGCCTTCTCCCCCCCCCCCTCTCTCTCTCTCTCTCTCTCTCTCTCTCTTCCAGCTCTCTCCCCAATTTCCAGTCGCAATCGTAGAAGGATGCATCCAGGAAGCATAAATCTTGCCTGGCAGTGGAGTAAGAGCTCTGCAAAGAGTCACCCGTCAGGGAGATAGGCCTTTATTTCTCAATGAACCAGCCTTGTTATGGCTGGAATAAAAGAACCAGGGGTCTCCTAATGCCAGGAAACAACTGGCACATTTGATAAACTTCAGCCATGGCCAGGGCAGGGCAGGATGGAAGTCCACAGGCCGGACTACAGTCCTCACATTTCCAGATGTCTGTCTCTCTGCAGAGGAGAGTGCCGGAAGATGGTGGGGGGCCCTCAAGGACCACCCAGCTGGGGGAAGACTGACACCTGGACTCCGCAAATTGCCTTTCCTGGATGCAGCGCTGCAGTACCTACAGTGGACAGCAGGGGGCAGCAGAAGACACCGTTCCAGCCTGACCAGTGGGCACTGTTGGGGAGGAGGGCCTTGGTGGGGGGCTTCTCTGAAATGTAGCCCTTAGAAGAAGGTCAGCAGTCATCCCCTCCCTAAGCCACCCTTCAGCTCTTCCCACCCAAAGCCTTCAGGGCAGGGGGCAATGGCTGTGGGGGCATGGAAACCCTAAGGACGCCAGAGGCCATTGTGGGTGAGGTGGGGGGGAGCGGGGGTTCCTCATTTCTTTGTCCATTGTGGCCAGTTCTCCAGACTTGAGAGGTGGCCTTGCTGTGTGAGTGATGAACCCCCCGGGCTTCCTTCTGAGGGGTCTCACAGGGGGTTCTCCTCACTCATGTGTGTGGGGAGAGGCCCCCACAGGTCCGTGGTCGAGGGGAGGAGGGGAGCAGAAAGTCCTGAAGGACAAAGAGCAAGCCAGGAACCCCCCCCCCATTGGAGGTTGTGCGTGATTGGCAGGTTTACGGCCTCAGGAAAAGGTGCGTGGTATTCTGTACAATCAAGTCATTTTTAAAAATAATCTCCCTGCTTAAGTCGTACACGTTGCTAATTGCATTTTAATAAGTCTCTTAAAATCTTGCCATATTTTTTAATATCCTAATATTAGGTAAGTGATTGCGGGGACACTGGAGGGCATGAAGAGTTTATATAATGGAGGGAGGGTTATCAGGAGAGGGGGGCACCAAGTGGCTGGTGGGCTGTGTGTGAGTGGAGGAGGGGGGTTGGAGTGTCCCCAGGAGGTGTGATGATGGGGAGAATCTGTCCACAAGAGAGGCTTCTCTTGTCCATAGCTCTGGTCAAGCGGCTGGCCCCTATCGGCGTCCTTTCAGAGCTCTGCCTACGTCCTCTAGCTGTGGGAAAAAGATATCAAACTCATCTCCTTTTGTTTCCCAGGTCCCAAACTAGAACATCTGAAATTCTCCTGGCCCAGTTCAACACCTCTTCCTTTTTAGTGGTTTGCTTTTAGTTTTTGTTTTTTTTCTGTCTTTTTGTCAATCGTGGGGCTTGAACTCAGGGCCTGGGCACTCTCTCTGAGCTTTTTTTGCTCAAGGCTAGTGCTGTATCACTTTGAGCCACAGTCCACTTCTGGTTTCCTGGTGGTTAATTGGATGGAGATAAGAGTCTCGTGAGCTTCTGTGCAGGCTACCTTGGAACTGCAATCCTCAGATCGAAACCTCCTGAGTAGCTAAGATTACAGGCGTGAACCACCAGAGCCCAGCATGTGTGTCTGTGTGTGTGTGTGCCAGTACTGGGGCTTGAACTCAGGGCCTTGTGCTGTCACTTGGCTTCCATTGTACAAGGTTGATGCTTTTCTACTTGAGCCATACCTCCACTCTGGCTTTTGGCTGGTTAACTAGAGGTAAGAGTTCCTTAGATATTTCTACTTGGGCTGGCTCTGAACTGTTGGCGATCCTTGGACCTTAGCCTCCTGAGTAGCTAGAATTATAGGCACAAGTGCCTGGCTCTTATGTGTTTACTTTCTGGTGATCATTGTATTGAATTTAAGGCCTTCTGCAAACTAGGCAGACACTGTACCACTGAGCCACATTTCCAGCCATGGCTATTGTACTGTATTTCCTTTTGTGTGCTTTATTGAACTCAGATCCTGAGTTTGTACTCTGCCACGTGAGGCTTGCATATAGGCCTTCTACAGACATTTGACCTACTTTTCATATTTTTATTTATTTGTGTTTTGTTGATCCTGGGGCTTGAACTCAGGGCCTGGGTGCTCTCCCTGAGCGTTCTCACTCTAGGCTAGTGCTCTACTACTTTGAGCCACTGCACTACTTCTATTTTTTCTGGTGCTTAATTGTAGATTAGTCTCACAGACTTTCCTGGCCAGGGTGGCTTTGAACCAGAGTTTCTCAGATCTCAGCCTCCTGAGTAGCTAGGATGACAGGTGCCTGACTTTGATTACCTGTTAAACCTCTCCTTCTAGACTGGACACAGCTGAAGAACAAGGAGACCCAGAAGAAAACTCATCCTGTCTAGTGAGGGAGGAAGATGGCTTTCAGCTTCCTTTTCCTCCTCCTCCTTCCCGCACTGGGTGCCCAGCACCTTTGCCCAGCCCAGCCCAGCCCACAAAGGGCATCAGGAGGTGGTGGTGGTGGGCAGTTGCCACCCAGTGGGCCTTCACCACATGCTGGGCATTTTGCTGGTGCTTTTCCCCATTACAGCCCTGTGGGGTGAAGGTTTACCGTCCATGGGTGGCTCCAGCAGCTAAGAAGTATCAGAGAGGGGATTTGAACCCGTGGGTGGCTCTGGTGGAAGAAGCTAGACTGGGGCTGCATGGTGTCCTACAAAGTGAGGACCATGTTGAGAATGGCCGGGGGATTGGCAGAAGCCAGATATTGGCCAGCTGTGGTTGTGCATGTGCGTGTGTAATGTGTGTGTGTGTGTGTGTGTGTGTGTGTGTGTGCGTGCGTGTATGTGCACGTGTACACCAGACCTGGGGCTTGAACTCAGGGACTGCCTCTGAGCTCTTCTTGCTCAAGTTTAATGCTCTGCCATAGACTCACAGAGCTCCACTTCCGGTCTTCTCCGTGATTAATTGGGATAAGAGTCTCCCGGACTTTCCTACCCTTGACTGGCTTTGAACTGTGATCCTGAAATCTCAGCCTCCTGAGTGGCTAGGCTGAGAGTCAGGGCAGCTGTGGTCTTTGTCCTGAGTGTGGTGTCAAAGCCGAGGTCAATGTCCAGGGGTCTCAGCATCTCCAAAGGTCAGGGGTCTGGGTGGGTCAGGCCTTAGGTTACCAAACCAGGCACTTCAGCCACAGTCCGGACTTCCGGGAGCTCCTTGAGGCCCTTCCTAGACTTGGCCTTCCTCCTTCTCCTCCTCCTCTTCCTCCTCCTCTTCCTCCTCTTCCTCCTCCTCCTCTTCCTCTTCCTCCTCCTCTTCCTCCTCCTCTTCCTCCTGTTCCTCCTCCTCCTCTTCCTCCTCCTCCTCCTCTTCCTCCTCCTCTTCCTCCTCCTCCTCTTCCTCTTCCTTCTCCTCTTCCTCCTCCTCCTCTTCCTCTTCCTTCTCCTCTTCCTCCTCCTCCTCTTCCTCCTCCTCCTCCTCCTCCTCCTCCTCCTCTTCCTCTTCCTCCTCCTCCTCTTCCTCCTCCTCCTCCCGCTAGCCCATGCCACCAGCCCGGGTGGGAGGCATATGGTGAGGGAACTTCTGAACGGGAAGTCAGCGTCCAGGTCGCCCTGCGTCCCTTTTCATGTGGTTTCTTTAATCCCCCAGGCCCGGTTTCAGAAGTGTTTTACAGTTCCAGTTTTACAGAGCTACGTTCCCTTTAATGTCGGCCTGTTTGGGGCGGGGGGCGGCTTCAGTCAAAACATGTGTGCTGTACAACAGCCAGCTGCAGCCCCGCAGCCCGGGGAGGGGCGCAATGTGCGCTCCAGGCCCCTGGTGGATGGGAGCTGTCCACTGGCTCCTCCACTCAGCTCCACGCCTGCCTGGGCTTGGAGCTCAGTAGGCACCGAGCCCTCCGGTTCCAGGCCCTTTGCCCTTTGCCCTCCTGTAGCTCCTGGGGCATATGGAGGCTGGTCTTTGAGCTTCATGCCAGCAACCTGAAGCATCTCCCCCCACCCGTGCACTGTGGGACATCCCCTCCCATCCCCAATCACCTGTGGAGGTTATTTCCTTTCTGCTACACCCCCCCCCCCAAAAAAAAAGTCAAAAGAAAAGGGTTCAATAGATGCTGAGGCTCTTGCCTGCCCTCCTAGTTACTCAGGAGGCTGAGATCTGAGGATCAGGGTTCCAAGCCAGCCCGGACAGGAAAGTTCATAAGACTCTGATCTTCAACTAATCACCAAAACGCTGCAAGTGGAACTGTGGCTCAAAGTGGTAGAGCCCCAGCCTGGAGCAGAAGAGCTTGGAGACAGTGCCTGGCCCTGCCAGAGAGGGCGCGGAGAGGGAGGGAGAAAGAAGGTGGCTGAAGTCCTCCTGCCAGCCACTCTCATGTTGAGGATTCCTGCAGTAGTGCAGAGATGATGAGTGGCACTAAGTCCAGAATCGATGAAGCCCTGCCTAGTCTGTCTGTCTGTCTGTCTGTCTGCCTGGGAGGCCACCTTTCCTATCATGGAACAAGTTGTTGTTGGGGACAATTTCAGGCTATGGAGGAGCCCAGAGTCCCTGGCAGTGTGGCTGGATGGAAAGCACATCACAGCTTTTGGACTTGGTCAGGCCCTGGGTCAAATCCTGCCGTGATGTGTCCCGTATGACTGCGGGCCGATGTCTGTAGCTTCTGACCTCTGCCCCCCCCTCCTCCCCTGGGAACTGGGGACAGAAGGAAAGGACTAGAAAGGGTACATGCCAGTCTTTGGTCCATTATGAGCCCGTGGGCCCTGGCTCTCATTTACTTTGTTCCTGTCCCCAGCCATGGCCTTGCCGTCTGTCTCACTGCAGGAGGTCACAGGAATTCAACAGTGAGGGGACCTGGGAAGCCCGGCCCCTGCTGGCCTGGGACACAGGGGGCAGAGGCCACAGAGGCCAGCAGTCTCCTGCTGCTGTCTCCTTCCTGCCTGGTGTCAGGCCTGGTCTGGGGGAAGGTGGCGCTCTCAAAGCTGGCTGTCTCTTCAGAGAGAAGACCCTGAAGAATACAGTGTGGATGTCAGAGGTACAATGTGACAGCAGGTGCCATGGCTGAACCCCTTCAGCAGGCAGGGCAGCGCCCAACACTGTACACATCACATTCCATCTGGTCTGTGTGGCCGATTGGAAGGCAGCTAGAGCAGTGCCCGGCACCCAGTAGGCCCGCAATAAATACTTACTAAACTAAGTGTCTGAGAGGGTAAGCGAGGGCCTCCTCTGTGGGTCTCTTCAGCACTGACCAGCCACGAAGGCTGGCGTGCAATCCTGTCGGAAGCAGTTTCTTCCCGCTGCCCCTCTTCAGTCTCCCTGGTGGTGTCCACCTCCCCTCCAGCCACTCAGGGGAGAAATGCCTTCCTGGAGCCTGGGGCCCTGTCTGGCCCCTGGGGCAGCGAAGGGGCCGGGGGCTGGCCCGGCTGCAGCTGCGCGGGCCGGGAAGGAGGGAATCAAAGGCAGCCATGTGGGCCCTGCTTTCATCTCCCAGCTTCAAAGAGGTGCAAACAAACCCTGTCCCTGTGCCAGGCCCCAGCCTGCTCTTCCCCATCTCCTCCTCCTTTCCAGAAAGCCCACGCCCTGGTGCTGGTCCCAGAGCCAGGACCCAACGCCCAGGAGAAAGGCGAATGTCCCAGGGAGGACAAGGTCCCTGCGTGCAGTTCCATGTGGACCCGCTGGGAGCTCCAGCCTCTGGACACTAGGGGCGGGGGCTCCCCAGACCTGGGCTTTGTCACTCAGCCTCTGTATGAGCAGGGTCAGCCACTCAGTGGCCGCACCTCAGTGTTTTCATCTATGGAATGGGCGGCACCCACTGACCGTGCTGCCACGGCAGTGGGGCTGTGAGGGGTGAAAGAAGCGGCGCCTTCCCCGCCCAGGTGTCCTTCACCAGAATGCACTGTGTGGAGGGTTTGTGACATTGGTGGACAGAGCACATGTCACCTGCAGTGCGTGCGTCATGCTCAGGGATGGGGGCAGCGGGAAGGTCCCTACAATCCTCCACCATCGGGGTGCACTGGGCAGGTGTCTGTCCCTGCTTTGTGGGCTCAGACACTTTCCCTTCTCCCCGCCCATCATTTTGCTCTCCAGCGTCCTCACCCCAATATCTGGGCCAGGCTCTGTGAGTCTGTGGGCACTTTCTTTGACTGGAAATGCCTCCTCTCCTTTCTGCTCACAGGGCGGAGGCTGGGGGAGGAGTGGATTCATGGGAAATCCTTCTGGGGGGGCAGGATGGGAGAAAGTGGGGTTCTGTGAGGTCTGGTCCGCTGGGGGTGGTTTGGTGGGAGTATGAAAGCTCAAGGAGAGGGGTGACAGGAATGAAGTTCTGAGGTACCTTTGGGGGGCACCGAGACGCATGACGGGGGGACCAAGGGCTGTGAGGAAACCCAGTGGCCTGCAGGTCTGAGGCTGGGGAGGGGGAGGGGGCCACCAGCAGTGGGGGAGGGGCTGGGACCAGGATGGTCGCAGGAAGTCAGGGGATTAGAACCAAACCAGGACAATGAGAACCAGATGGGATGGGTGTTCCTTGCTCTGCCAGGCTGTGTCTGGGGGAAGAGGAGGGAGGGGAGGGGAAGGGAGAGGAGAGCCATAGTTCCTCTCCACACAGTCCCCGTATGTCCACTCAGGGAGCAGTGGCCACCCTCAGGAGGTGATTTGCTTAATTGCTCCCCAGGTGCCCCCGGCCTGGACAGGGAGGGACTGTGGGGAGGGGGTGAATGATGCGGAGCAGCGCCCAGCTCCACCCACCCCTCCCGCCCCAGCCTGTGGCGCTGGGGGTGACTGGGGGTTCAGGCTCTGTGGGAGTCTCTGTGCAGATCGCCCGCGGGTGTGGCCGGGGGCATTGCTGGTCAGCCTCATTCCTTACCCTCTGTGCCCAGCCCCACCCCCTCTTCCGGGAACCCCTCTGGGATTGTACCGTCCACCCCTCTCTACTCACCATCCTCACACTGCAGCCACTGTGCCCTCCCAGGTTTCTAAGCCCACCTTTGAACTCGGTTCCTGAAGAAGCACTGGTCAGACGTGGTGCTGTGAAGTTGCTGGAGCTTGGCAAGCATCCAAGCCTGGTTTAGGAAGTAGATTAGCGCGTGTTACTAATATCCCCCCTCCCCGCTTTTGGTAGACTTATTGAAGTATAATAAATGGTATAATATGCAAGTATAATATACAAATGAACTATAATATAGCAATGGTTGGACTGGTGATGTAAACTTCTCTACATCCTGACAAACACACGCAGCACTGCCCCGGCCTCCACAGGGAAGACGCCTGGCATTTCTGTCTGCAAGTACCACGTTGCACTTGTCTCAGTGGTGTCCAAGAGCTGCTTGCAATTGGGCGTGGTAGATCACTCATGGAATCCCATCTACTCAAGAGGCTGAGATCTGAGGACTGTGGTTCAAAGCCAGCCCCAACAAGAAAGTCTGTGAGACTCTTATCTCCAATTCACTGAGGGAGGGGGAGCTAGAAGTAGAGCCAGGAGCGGTGGCTCACGCCTGGAATCCTAGCTATTCTGGAGGCTGAGATCTGAAGATCAAGGTTCATAGCCAACCCAGTCACAAAAGGACCTGAGACTCCTATCTTCACACACACATACACACACACCGGCTGAAATCAGTTCATGGGATCCAGTGGTGAAGTTTTTAGGAACTCTGTAAGTTGGACATTAAATATAACCATCATGAAATAGTATAGAAACTATCAAGTAGCTTAGATGGAAAACAAGCTGCTGGTGACGGGAGCTCACACCTGTCGTCCCAGCTACTCAGGAGGCTGAGATCCGAGGATCGAAGTGCAAAGCCAGCTTGGGCAGGAGAAGTCCATGAGACGCTTATCTCCAATTAACCACCAGAAAACCGGAAGTGGTGCTGTAGCTCAAGAGGCCGAACACTAACCTTCAGCTGAAGAGCTCAGGGACAGCGCCCAGGCTGAGGACAAGCCCCACGACCCACCAAAAAAAAGAGACAACAAAAAGAAAAACTGGTCAGTTTTCATTTTGATGCATTTTTCTGCCTATTCATGCACGTGAGAGAAGCTGGCCATTCAATCTGCCAGGCAGGAACTCTGCCCAGCAATGGACTAGGGTGAGCCACTCTCTCCCGCTCTGGAGTTGGGGAGCTCATGCTGGTGGCTTGAAATTGGCCGTGGTAGGCGTATTTACACCAGAGGAGTTGGCAGGGCTACAAATCAGGGTTTGATTGATTGCTTTGCTGATTGTCTGGACACAAGAAAGTCAGAGAGAAAAGGAGGAGGGTGCAGATTAACCTTAAAAGCGTGCGCTGCCTTAGCTATTACACTGTGAATAGCACTAAAAATTAAGGAACTTATCTTTCCCGGATTTAAAAAAAAAAAAGGAAAAACAACCATTATCTGTTCAACCATTATCTGACTCAGCAAAGTGTCACTTACATCAGAGATGAGCTGGTGACGTTCTGACATGTGTCTTCGCTGTCTTCGGTCTCACTCTTGTCCAAGGCTGGCTCCGGAAGCCACGCTGGCAGGGTGTGGTCAGTGGTGAGCCAGGCAAGGTTGGAAGCTGGTGAGAATTGGAAGCTTGCTTTTGATTACCATTAGGTTAGGATCAAAACTGAATATGAATCTAGGGTTGGTGGAGATGAGGAGGTGGAGATTGTTCGGGCAAAGAAGCCTAATTGGGGCTGGGAGTTTGGCCTAGTGGTAGAGTACTTGCCTAGAATGCACGAAGACCCAGGTTCCATTCCTTGGTTACCACATATACAGAAAAAGCCAAAAGTGGTACTGTGGTTCAAGTGGCAGAGTGCTAGCCTTGAGAAGCCCAAGGACAGTGCTCAGGCCCTGAGTTCAAGCTACAGGACTGGAAGAAGAGGAAGAAGAAGAAGAAGAAGAAGAAGAAGAAGAAGAAGAAGAAGAAGAAGAAGAAGGAGAAGGAGAAGGAGAAGGAGAAGGAGAAGGAGAAGGAGAAGGAGAAGGAGAGGAGGAGGAGGAGGAGGAGGAGGAGGAGGAGGAGGAGGACGAGAGGCCTAATCATCTCAGAGTCTGAATGTTCCCACTGGTTTTTGCCATTGAGGAACTGGCCATTCTTCTGCGATGTTAATGCTCCAGTCATTAACCTTAGGGAGTCTCCTAAAAGCTGAGTATGGTGCCTCACACCTACAACCTGAGCCACTCGGGAGGCTGAGAGCTGGAGGGCTGGGTTCCAACCTGCAGAACTTCAGCAAAACACAAGACTGGAAGAATGGCTCAAGTGGCAGAACATCCATTCAGCAAATAAACTGAGAAAGCAAGAGGCCCTGAGTTCAAAACCCAGGGCTAGCAAAACAAGCATTCCCCCCCACCAAAAGAAAAAAAAAAACCCAAACAAATGAAGAAGAAAAACCAGACAAGAAAGCCTTCATACCTTTCTAGGCATGAAGACCATGGAGGGCAGAGTCTGGTTAGCTCAGAGGACAATGCTGGGTTCAGCATCTGGGGTGCTTGGGGGAGCTGAGCTAAGTGCCCATGCTAGGGCTCAGGAAAACATCAACTGGTGCTTACATTGGACCTATTCTTATTTGTTGGTTAAGTCTGACATTGTTTGTTCATTGGGCTCTCTGGTAATCAATTGGCCATAAGAAATGTGTCATTTTATTTATTTGTCTGCTGTCAAAGTTCAGCGTAGTTGCAGGGGACAAAAGTAACATGCACAAATTGGTCACAAACCAGCTGCCAGTGGCTCATGCTCCCAGCTACTCAGGAGGCTGAAATCTGAGGATCAGGATTTGATATCAGTCTGGGCAGGAAAGCCTGTGAGACTCTCTCCTCCCCCCGCCCCCCAGTTCTGGGGAAGGAACTCAGGGCCTGAGCACTATCCCTGGGCTTTTTTTCTTCAAGGCTAGAGCTCTACCACTTGAGCCACAGCACTACTTCTGGCTTTTCCTGTGTATATGGTACCAAGGAATCAAACTCAGGTCTTTGTGCATGCTAGGCAAGCACTCTACCACTAGGCCAAACTCCTGGCCCCAAGCCTGCAAGACTCTTTAGTTAGACACTAAAAAGCTGGAAGTAGAGCTGTGGTTCTGGTAGAGTGCCAGTCTTGAGAGGAAATGGCTAAGAGACAACACCCAAGGCCCTGAGTTCAAGCCCCAGGATTGGCAACTACTCTAAACAAACAATCCCTTAGCCTTTTAAAGAAGAAATAGAAATAGAAAACCTGACTTGTCTGGGAATGTGGCTTAGTGGCAGAGTGCTTGCCTAACATGCATGAAGCCCTGGGTTCAATTCCTCAGTACCACAGAAGCAGAAAAAGCCAGAGAGTGGCACTGTGGCCCAAGTGGCAGAGCAATAGCCTTGAACAAAAGAAGTTCAGGGACAGGGCCCAAGCCCTGATTTCAAACCCCAGGACTGGAAAAAATAAAATGGACTCACAAGCTGCCTCAAGTAGCTAAGAGACTACTGGAAAAGACCATTCTGGGTGCTGAGCTACTGAACCAAGGCTTCCATCACAAAATACTACAGGCTGAGTGATCAAAACAACTTTCTTTCTTTCTTTTTTTTTTTTTTTGCCAGTCCTGGGCTTAGGCTCAAGGCTTGGGCACTGTCCTTGGACTTTCTCAAGGCTAGAGCTCTACCACTTGAGCCTTAGCACCATTTCCGGCTTTTTTCTATGTATGTGGTGCCGAGGAATCGAATCCTGGTCTTCGTGCATGCTAGGCAAGCACTCCACCACTAGGCCAAACTCCCACCCCCCTCAAAACAACTTTCTTACAGTCTGGAAAGGCAAGGTCAAGACAAGGTACAGCCAGGTGCCAGTGGCTCACACCTGTAATCCTAGCTACTCAGGAGGCTGAGATTGGAGGATTGTGATTCGAAGCCAGCCTGGGAAGGAAAGTCCATGAGACTCCTATCTCCCACTGCTTAGAAAAAGCCAGAAGTGGTGCTGCACTAAATGAATGAATCAATCAATAAATAAAATAAGAGCTGAAGGTACAGGCAAGTGTGGTACCTGGGCAGGTTCAGGTTGTTGCCTCTTCCCTGCTGACCTCCATGACTATTCTTCCTTGCACAACTGTGCTCGCATTTTCTTCTTTCTTTTCTTTTCTCTTTGTTTCTTTCTTTAAAACAAGGATACCAGTCATATTTAATTAGAGTTCATTGTAATCACCTCATTTTAATTTACTTCTCTGAAGACTTTATCTCGAAACCCACTCATGTTCTGAGTTACTGTGGGTTAAGACTTCAATACAGGGGGGTTTAGTCTTGTTTTGGTAGCACTGAGGTTTGAACTCGGGGCCTTGCATTTGCTAGGCAAGCACTGTACTGCTCAGCTATACCTTCAGCCCTTTTCTCTTCCTTCCTTCCTTATTTCTTTCCCTTTTTTGTCGGTCGTGGGGCTTGGATTCTGGGCCTGGACTTTGTCCCTGAGCTCTTCAGCTCAAGGCTACCTCCCTACTCTAGGAACGACAGTGCCACTTCGGTTTTCTAGTGGTTAATTGGAGATAAGAGTCTCAGGTTTTTTAGTGCCTGGGCTGGCTTTGAACCGAGATCCTCAGATCTCAGCCTCCTGAGAAGCTAGGATTACAGGGGTGAGCCACTGCCCCTGGCTCTCCAGTCCTTTTCTGTACTGTTGCTTCTTTTTTAAATGTTTAAATTGTTGTTATAAAGGTGATGTGCAGAGGGGTTGAAGTTTTATATGTCAGGTAAAGAGTCCATTTTTAATTTTTTTTTCTTTTTTGCTAGTCCTGGGGCTTGGACTCAGGTCCCGAACACTATCTTTGGGCTTTCTTCAAGGCTGGTGCTCTACCACTTGAGCCACAGCACCACTTCTGCCTTTCTCTATGTATGTGGTACTGAGGAATCGAACCCAGGTTTTTGTGTATGCTAGGCAAGCACTCTATCACTAGGCCATGCCCCTGGCCCCAAGAGTCCATTTCCTTTTAGACATGTCACCTCTTCTCTCACTATCTCCCAATTTTCCCTCCTATCCCCACCCATAGTTGTATAGCTTATTTGCAACATATTGTCCAGTGACTACCACGGCTGTATTTGTTCACCCTTTGTCCCTCATTTCTGTGCCTCCTCTTGCCTTCCCAAAGACAGATAAAAACCAAGTCCAAAAAGAAAAGAAAAATAGCAACATTTCCATTTCCTGGAGTTTATTTGGATTATTATTATTATTAATAATAATAATAATAGCAGGCCAGATGGTGGCTCATGCCTTTTATCCTAGCTATTCAGGAGGCTGAGATCTGAGGATCAAGATTCAAAGCCAGCCTGGGCACAAAAGGACCTGAGACTCTTATCTCCGGTTAACCTCTAAAAAACGGGAAGTGGGATTGTGGCTCAGGGTAGGGTGGTAGCCTTGAGCTGAAGAGCTCAGGGACAGAGCCCAGGTAGAGTTCAAGCCCCATGACCCCCTCCTGCTCCCCGCTCAAATTATAATAGTATTTTGCCAGTCCTGGTGCTTAAACCCAGGGCCTAGGCGCTTCCCCTGAGCTTCTTCTGCTCAAGGCTAGCCCTCTACCACTTGAGCCACAGTGCCACTTCCAGCTTTTTGTGTTTATGGGGTACTAAGGAGTTGAACCCAGGGCTTCATGCATACTAGGCAAGCACTCTGTCATTAAGCCACGATAAATCTTATTTTGCATGGTCCGATGCACGCAGGCATTGTGCCTCTGTGTTCCTCTCCTAATACTGTCCTCTTCCTTTGGTCTCACTATGTACGAATGCCTAGGGTTCTGTGTAATTTATCATGTCCAGTGCGTTTTAGATCTAGCTTTCATTTATGAGAGCAAACATGAACCACTTGCCTCTCTGAGGTTGGCTTACGTCACTTAACATGATTTGTTCAAGATCCATCCATTTCCTTGCAAATGACATACCTTACTATTATTGTTTTTGTCCATTGTGTAGCCTGAACTCTGGACCTGGGTACTGTCTCTCAGCTTTTGTGTTCAAGGCTATCGCTCTACCCCTTGAGCCACAGTGCCACTTCTGGCTTTCTGGTACTTAATTGGAAATAGAGTCTTATTAGTCTTTTGTGTCCGGGCTGGTTTTGAACCTCCATCCTCAGATCTGAGCCTCCTCAGTAGTTAGGTTATAGGCCTAAGCCACCAACACCTGGCAATATAACCTTACTCTTTCTCATGGCTCTGTAAAATTCCATTGAGTATAAACACCATCTGTTTGGAATCCACTCATCTGTTGTGGGGCATCTGGGCTGTTTCCATATTTCAGCTATTGTGAATAGTGTGGCATTGAACTTGGCTGTGCAGGTGTCTCTATGGTGTCCTGGCTCAGGATACTCAGGGTAGATGTCCAGGAGTGGGATGTACGTTTTGTTTTTTTTGAGGGACCTCCAGGACCCTGTCCAGGATGGTTGTACCAGTTCACATTCCCACCAGCAGCGCGGTAGGGCTCCTTTCCTAACGAGGTCAGATGGACTCTCAGAGCTGCTTTGATTTGCAGTTCCTTTGTGGCCAGGGAGGATGAGCATTTCCTCCTGTGTTTCTTTGCCATTCTCACCTCTTCTTCTGAGAAGACTCCCCTAATTCCCTTGCCCATTTAGTGATTGGTTCCTTAGCTTTGCGGGGTGGGGGGGGGCGCTAGTTTCTTGAACTCCACACACACACACACACACACACACACACACACACACACACACACACACATACACATATTGGCTATTGGGCCTTTGTCAGATGTATTGCTGCTGAAGACCTTCTCCCAGTCTGTTGGCTGCCTTTCTAGTTTAGTAACTATGTCCTCAGCTGTGCAGAAACTTTTTAGTTTGACATAGTCCCATTTGTCAAGTCTCTCTCCCATCTGTTGTTGTGTTGTTTATTTCTGAGATGGGGGCTCACGTCCTGCGGAGCGGAGTGCACCGACTCTGTGGCTTTCCATCACAGCTGGGATGACAGGTGCGGGCCTCTGTGCCCAGCTATGGGTGGAGAAGAGGGCTTGGTAACTTTTCTACCCCAGGTGGCCTCAAACTTTGATCCTCCTGTCCTTGCCTCCCAAGTGGCTAGGATTATAGCCATGAGCCACCAGGTTCCTGGCCAGAAGGTGCATGTTGAAGAGGGACACAGCACAGCTCATTACAAAAGATTGCACCTCCTGAGAACAGAGGTTGCTGCAAGCAGCAGTTACTCAAGGCGGTGTGGCTCACACCTGCAATCCCAGCTACGCAGTGGGTTAGATTGAAGGATTGCAATTCAAAGCCAGCCCGGGCAGGAAAGGCCTTGAGACTCTTAACCTCCAATGAACGTGGAATCTGGACGTGGCACTGTGTCCCAAAGTGGTAGAGCACTAGAAAAAGGAGAGAGAGAGAAAAGGAAAGATAAAAGGACAACAACAACAATGACTGTAGCTCAGTAGCACAGTGCTGGCCTAGCATGAGCAAGGCATATTGTCTGATTCCATTTCTACCAAATATTCAAACAGGCAAGTCCACAGAGCTCAGAAAAGTTGTTGCCAGAGGGTGGGAGAGGGGGAGGAGAAAATAGGGATAATTTCCAGTAGGCATAGGGTTTTCTTCAGGGGTGACAAAAGAAAGTTCTGGACTTACTTATCTCCTCAAATAGCAGTGATATCTGTTGCCTGCAACCAAGAATACTGGCCAGACCACCAGTGTCTCATGCCTGTAAGCCCGGCTACTCAGGAGATTGAAACCTGAGGATCATGGTTCAAAGCCAGCCCAGGAAGGAAAGTCCATGAAATTCTTCTCTCCAGTGAACCACCAAAAAGGCCAGAAGTGGTGCTGTGGCTCAAGTGGTAGAGCGCTAGCCTTGAGTGAAAGAAGCTAAGGTACAGCGCCCAGGGACCTGAGTTCAAGCCCCAGGACCAGCACCAAAACAGAAACTGGTTGGTTTGGAGATGATGGTGGTAGAGAGGCTAAAAGGACAGTGGAACTTGGTGTGGTAAGTCATGGTTTGGTGGTGATTCTGGTGACTGTGGTTAAGGATGAAAAGGATGGAGTTGGCGCTGACTTTGTCACTGGAGGTCCTTTTCTCTGTGGCCATCCTGTCCTTTCTCAGTAAAGATCCATGCAAAACCAGACCCAGCTTGTTAATGTCCCGCAAAAAACAATGGATTCCAGCTATGTGGAAGGAGAATTGTGGCAGGGCTGGGCATGTGGCTTAGTTGTAGAGTGTTTGCCTGGCATGCATGAAGCCCTAGGTTTGATTCCTCAGTACCACATACACAGAAAAAGACAGAAGTGACATTGTGGCTCAAGTGGTAGAGTACTAGCCTTGAGCAAAAGAAGCTCAGGGACAGTGCCCAGGCCCTGATTTCAAGTCCCAGGACTGATTTCAAGTCCCAGGACTGGTTGGGACAAAAAGTAAGATTGAATCTCAGAATTAACCAGAGCAAAAGGAGCTGGAGCTATGGCTTCAATGGTAGAGTTCCTGCCTAGCAAATGCAAAGCCCCTAGTTCAAATCCTAATACTGCCCCAGTGACAACAGATAAGATGAATGTGTCAGGCAGGGGTGTGCCTTAAGCTATCTGTAGGAGGTACCTAGGGACAAACTTGTAGAAGAATTCAGAGATGCTGGGTGTGGTGGCTCACCCCTGAAATTGGGGTTTGGCTCAAGGGTAGGGCAGTAGCCTTGAGCAGAAGAGATCAGGGACAATGTCCAGGCCCAGGGGTAGGGTGATAGCCTTGAGCTGAAGAGCTCAGGGACAGTGCCCAGGCTGAGTTCAAGCCCCATGACCCACAAAATATAAATAAATAAATGAATGAATAAGAATCCAGAGACTTCCATTGTTTGTTGTTTTGCTTTATTTTTGTGCCAGTCCTAGGGCTTAAACTCATGAGATGAGTGTGGTCCTTTAGCCTTTCCCACTCAAGGCTGGTGGTCTACCACTTGAGCCACAGCTCCACTTACAACTTTTTGGTGATTCATTGGAGATAAGAGTCTCAGATTTTTCCTACCCTGGGCTGGCCTCAAACTACGATCCTCAGAGCTCAGCCTCCTGGGTCACTAGGATGGCAGATGTGAGCCATCGCGCCCAGCTGAGATCTGGCCTTTCTTCATGGGCGCTCATGGGAGATCACCCACAATGCCTTGGGAAGCATCGAAGACAAATTTCAACAAGGGTCACCCTCAGTTCATAAAATGTGTGCACAGACAGAGGTTTGCACCCGAAGCGCTTAGGCCCAGAGCCACACACGAGGAACACTTCTCAATGGAGTTTCAGAAAGAGAGACTTCATTTCCTGGGCTTCTGATGGGTGGAATTCTTTGCCTTGAGCAGTCACTTTCATCTAAAGATAAAACACAGGGATGATCACACTTACAAGGTGAGTGGAATAAGGAAACGCCCCCCCTCCACCATGCATGTCTTGACTCGCCTCAGTGGGTCTCCCAGGACGGGGCTGGGGTTAGAACTGGCTACTCAGGAATCCTCCTGCCCGATTTCCCAATTGCTTCTCTACTCCATCTTCTGTGAAGGCCAGCCATCCTGTCTCCAGGCTTATCCTAGGACCACAGGGGCCCCAAGCCTGGCTCAGCCTGAAAGGGTGAAAGGAAGTGGACCCCCAGGCCAGTACTCATTAGCTTTGTCTCTGGTCTTCCTGGCCCCACAACCTCTCCTTCCCCGAACATCCCTATGGCTGGTGAGAACGGCTTCAGAAACTTAGCTGAGGAGGAAGAAGCAGGGACCTCATCCTGACTGCGATCCGGCGTCCTCAGAGCCTTGGATCCAGCACACTGGCTTCCTGGTTCCATCCCTGAGCCTCTGGTAGATTAGACACTGGGGGAAAATGGATGTGGCAGGAAAAAAGTCCCCAGTAAAGTTTCCAAGGCTGTGCCAGGCATGGGGTCCACACCTGTGAACCAAGCTACTCAGGAGGCTAAGATCTGAGAATCGTGGTTCAAAGCCAGCCTGGGCAGGAAAGTCCATGAGACTCTTATCTCCAATTAACCACTAAGAAGCAAGAAGTGGGAGTGTGGCTCAAGTAGTAGAGTACCAGCCTTAAGCAGAGAAGCTGAGGGGCAGAGCTCAGGCCCTGAGTTCAAGTCCTAGTATACACACACACACACACACACACACACACACACACACACACACCCCTTTTCAAAAAGCTATGCTTCATAGCTCTGGATGCTCAGTGCTTACCTCCGCTCCACACGGAGAAGACTCTGATTCAGTCTAGATGTACTGAGCAGAAGCACTAGTGCTTTTGCAAAGTATGTTAAGTGACTGGCGATGCTGCTGGCTGGGCCTGACAGCTGCTGGGTTTTCATTGTAACACTGTCCACGCTCCAGCATCAGCTGGGAACTTGCTAGAAATGCAGAATCCCAGGCCCCAGCCACCCCAACCCACACCACAGAACACACGCTCATCCCCAATGATTCATTCGCACATTATACTCAGAGATGCTAATGAGATGGCTTCGCAGAGGCAGGCTGGGCATAATGGACTAAATGCTCAATATGAGAACCACCTGACACGAAAATACACTGCTCATGGCACCTGAGCCGGGGCTGCGGCGGGTCCCCGCTCAGTGAGGGTCCTTAGATATGTTTATAGTACAGGCCCCGGGGGGCTGCTGGGGCCGGGGGTGATTAAAGGGGGTGCTGGGAGAAGGGGGGGCCTCGTCACATGGGCTTAGCTTGGATTTTGTTCTAGGTCTGAGTCCCGAATCCGGGGAGCACCATTTAATCCTGCCATGAGCAACTTTTGTTTTTTTCCTTTGTGGTACCAGCCTTGCAAGATACTTGAACTCAGGGCCTAGGTGTTGTCCCCGAGCTTTTGTGGTCAAAGCTAGCACTCTACACTTTGAGCCACAGCGCCACTTCCAGTGTTACCAATCGAAGTCTTATAGACTTTCTTGCCTTGACTGGCTTCGCGCTGGGATCCTCAGATCTCAGCCTCCTGAGTAGCTAGGATTACAGGTGCGAGTCACCAGCCCGGCTGCAATTTCTTCATCTGTAAAACCAAGGCAGTGATTTCCTACCTCACCAGGTCACTGAGAGGCAAATAGACTGCGCCACGCCGTGTAGCATCTGACAAAGAGAACGGCTTTGTCCCCCGCTCCCCACACCCCGAGACGGAACTGGGACTTGAACTCAGGACTTGTTAGAACTGTTTTTGTTGTGTTTACTATTTGGAAGAATATTCAGGCCCGGTCAGCAGAGCAGAGAACCCTCCATCTATGACCACGTGGACTCTCCACTTGGCCTCCCAGAGGCTTGCTTGTGAGTCAAGGACACACAGGGAAGGCAGTGCCACCCTGACCTGGCAGGGGTCCCTGGCTGTGGGCACCTCCCACAGGGCTGCCTGCTGTGCCCTTGTCCACTGGAAGTCATGCAGCCCAAGAGACAGCCTAAGGTGGACCTGAGAGACAAGGGGTCCCCCTGAATTCTTCTCCAACCGGAGCAGCAGGGTCTAGGACATCTGTCCCTCCCCTCCCTCCTTCCTTTCCTCCCTCTCTCTTTTCTTTTTTTTCTTTCTTCCCCTCCCTCCCTCCCTCCTTCCTCTTCTCTCCTCTCCCTCCACTCTGTCTCTTGTACTGGGAATTGAACTCAGAACCTTACACTCGATAAGGAGGCACTCTTTCACTTGAGTCATGCCCCTGGACTTTTTGTTTAGGCTCTTTCCTAGCTAACTGCCTGGGTTGCCCTTGAACCATGCTCCTCCTACCTCCACCTCTGGAGTAGCTGGGATTATAGGGGTGCCCTACCATGCCTAGCAGGGAAACTTCCTTCAAATTCCTGACTGTTTACTGGAAATGATCTTCAGATTCCTTTGTCCTGTTAGCCACCTCTTCTCCTCCCCAGCCCTTGGGATTTCCAACAGGGGAGCAATTGTAGTGCGGCACCTCAATCCTAGGTCAAAAAAAAGCAAAAGCAAGAACTGTCTGCCAGTTGTGCCTGGAGCACTTTTCATAGAGTCTGTCAGGATTACAGCAAGGATCAGAGAAAGAACTAGTTTTCTACCCATTTCATAGATGGAGAAATGGAGTTTGGTAATTGCCCCCACATCACAGCCCTTGCAGGTGTGAAATTGAGGCTCTTTAGGCTTGATTCCATCTCCTTGACCTGGGTACCACATGTCCAGTGCTTTTTCAGGACTGTGTGTGTGTGTGTGTGTGTGTGTGTGTGTGTGTGTGATGGAGAGAGAGAGATGCTGTCCCATTCCTGTACACACATTAGAATGAGGAGTAAGGAGAGATTTTTTTGCATATTATGTTCATGTAACAATTATTTACTGAGCACCTGCTCTGTGCAGTGTGACAGGAACCCTGGGAGAGGAAAGCGGTTATGCCCCCCCCCGCCACTTCTTTGGCAACTGTGGGGCTTGAACACAGGGCCTAAGCACTGTCCCTGAGCTTCTTTGTGTTCTAAGCTAGGGCTCAACCACTTGAGCCACAACACCACTTCTGGTTGTTGAGTGGCTAATTGGAGATAAGAGTCTCATTGGGATTTTGCCGCTCAGGCTGGCTTCGAACCATGATCTTCAAATCTCAGCCTCCTGAGGAGCTAGGATTATAAGTGTGAGCCACTGGTACCCGGCATGGTCCATGTTTTTACAGAAATTTTTGATTAAATTATTTGCCAAAAGAAAAAAAAAGTTGTTTGAAAAGAAACTCAAAGGACAGAATACCTAACTAAGCTCCAGATCCTGAGTTCAAACCCTGATACTGACCAAACCAAACCCTAGGCTCAGATAGCTCACTGTAATCCTAACTCAGGCCAGGCAGAAAAGTCTGTGAGATCCCATTTCCAATTAAGCAGCAGGCAAAAAGCCAGGCTGGAGCATGCAGCAGGCAAGCCAGCTGAGTGAGCACGAGGTTCTGGGATCAAACCCTGGCACCAGCAAATGAATAATAATAATAATAATAATAATAATAGTAATAACAGTAACAATAATTGTCTGAAAGGACAAAGAATAAAGACCCACCTTAGCTAAGAGGAACCCAGCAGTTTGTTCAGCATTCCCGCACTGCTTGGCCTATAGCCAAATCTCATCCTTCCCCACAATCCCTCCTGAGTTAAGAGGAGGTGAGCTCTTCCTTCCAGCCCAGGATGGCGGAGGGGCTCCATGACACGGGAGCAGAACAGGCTACCTAGTAGCAGGCCCAGGCCCAGCCCTCCCAATCTCCCAGCCAGGATCCAAGCGCTCCCTCTGCTGCTGTGCCCCCCCACCCCCGCCCCCGCTTCTCCAGCACCCCTCCCCCACAGCTCTCTCCCCCATACCCATAATTGGTAGACAAAGGAGTTTCAGACAGTTGGGGACCTCATCCTTTTGAGTCCCTGAAAACATGCTATTATTAATTAAAGGCTGGCTTCGGTGGGGCCCGGGCCTGCCTCTTTCTGGCGAGGGCTCAGACTTCCGTCTCTCTAGTCGTCTCTTCTTGCTAAATTTTTCAGTGTTTTTAACATCAGACTGATGGGACATATAATTACCAACTTTGTACCCAAATTATATTTGACATGGCTTGTGTGGGAAATTAGACCATTTCTGTGCCTACCAACTCACCTGGGAACCTGAGGCAGGCATGCGGGCGTGCCAGGGGAAGTCATTTCAAGATTGCATGCTCCCTTGTGAAAGTGCCAAAGTGCCAAAACTCCACACTGCCAGGGAGAAGCTGTTGTCCCCACGTGGGGAGGGCCCTGAGCCCAAATGAGGACCAGGGGTGGCCTAGATGACAGGGGACAGGCCTCCCCCCAGTTCCAGGCCAGTTCAAGCCACTGCTCCTCATGCACCTGCAATGTCAGGGGTGGCACTCTACCACTTGAGCCACAGCACCATTGCTGGCTTTTCTACTACATGGTACCCGGGTCTTCGTGCATGTCAAGCAAGCACTCTACCACTAGGCCGAACTCCCAACCCCATTTCAGGTCTTTTTGTAGGGTCTTAGGGATCCAGAGCAAAGCATAGCCCATTCAGTCATTCAGTCATTCACTCACTCAACTACTGTTTTATCTATCTTCTGTTCATTGCCAAGCATGAGGCTTATTACTGAGAACTGAGAAGCTTGAAAGGATTCCTTTGAGCCTAGCCATGGTGGCTCATGCCTATAATCCCGGCTATTTACGAAGCTGAGACCTGAGGATCCAAGTTCAAAGCTAATCTGAACAGGAAAATCTGTGAGACTCTTACTTCCACTACACTACCAAAAAAGCCAAAAGGGGAGATGTGGCACAAAGTGATAGAGCTCTAGCCTTGAGTAAAAATGCTCAAGGACAACACCTATGCCCTGAGTTCAAGCCTGAGGACTGGTGCACCCCTATGCAACACATGCGCGCGCACACACGTGCACACACACATACACACACACACACACACACACACACTTTATTCACCCATGATTTGTTCAGCACCTCCTGATGTGGGCACCCGTGTGGGGCTATGTACTGCGACACGCACCTGGCTCCCCCACAATGACAAGGACAGTCTTCAGGGCAGAGTCACAGGGTCTGTGAGGCTGACAGGCTAAGCTGCCTCTGTTGCTCTATTGCCCGGAGAGACTGTACAACCAGAGAGGGAGACCCTGCCCTCGAGTCCATGGCCTATGGTCACCTGCCTGCAGTCCAAGACTCCCCACTGTCCAATGAGGAGAGCTATGGGTGTCTCTGCCCAGGAAGCCTTGACAGAGACAAGCTGGTCTCCTCACCCAGCTTCCAGCAAGGAGGGGGTGGGGCATGGGAGGGAAGTCCCACCTCCCTCCTTCCTGTCTTCTTACTTGGAATTTTAGTGACACAGCAAGACCTGTCTATCAGGGCTAGGGCTACCCGGGGCTGGAGGGGGCAGGAGCAGAAGTACCCCAGAGCAAAGCCAGGTCAGCCAAGCAGAAAGAGTGTAGATGAGACTACCTGTTCCCCTCCCTCACTCCCTGTCTCAGCACCAGGCCTCAGTTTCCTCATCTGGAGAAGGGGCATCTGTAGTGGTGTCCGCAGGGCGGCCACCAGGAGCCCAATGAACTGATGGCCCAGGACATCTGCGTCCACCAGAAATCCTGCAGGGGCAAATCCTTCCTTTTCCTTTTTAGCCAATGCTGGAATTTGAACTCAGGATCTTTGCTTGCTTGACTTGCTTGCTCACCTGGAGCTCTACTACTTGAACCACACCACCAGCCTGGCTTTTTGCCCCAAGTCAGAATGATTCCCACCCCACGCCCCACAAAAGGACTGAGCCAAGGGGCGTCCAGAGGGTGCCGGGGATGCATGGCCTCCTGGGCCCCAGCTGTGCAGACACAGCTCAGGCTTGTGGGCACCGGGGAGGTGGAGCAGAGCCCCCCAGGCTCCTGTCTCTGCACACATCCCTCTCTTAGACTAGGGGTCTCTGGGTGGCCTGCCTGCCTCCCATCAGTGAATCTGTGCAGTCCTTAATCAGCCGGGTCCCCATCTAGGGCAGAGCAATGGCATCTGAGCTCTGGCTGGAGGCTGGGAGGGGGAGGGATGAACTACTTTTGGCCCATCCCTTCTCCATTTTCCCACCACCGTCTCTAGAGGGGAGGGTAGAGACTCCCCAGGTGGGTGGACTCTTGCTCCTGGGCTCACTCCTCCCCCCCATTCTGCCCCAGGCCCTCTCTCCCCTCCCCTCCCCCTGCACCCAGCTCCGCAGTGTTCACACCCACCACGAGGTGGCGCCCCGGGCCCTTGACAGCAGAAGAGCTGCCCCAGAGGCCCCTGGGTGAGGTTATTTGGGTCACTCATTCTGGCTTTGACCAGGCCTCCTGCCCACCCCAGTCCCCTTTCCTGATCTGCCCCACAGATGCCCCTAGTAGCACCATTCTCATCCCCCACACCATAGATGAGGAAACCCGGGTGTGGAGAGGCCAGAGCAACAGGTTCAACGGAAGCAGAGTCGGGGTCCCCCAGACCCTCCCGGGGCTCCACTCTTCACTGCTGCTTCACTGAGCCCTCCCTGGAAGCCGGTCCTGCACTGGAGCTGGCCAGGCCCAGAGAGACCACCACCGGGCAGAGGGAGAATGGATGCCCAGTCCAGGTCTTCCCCAGAGGCCCAAGAAGAAGAGAGGGCAGGAGGGTCACCTGGAGGGCCCCAGTAGTGTGATAACATGTGGGAGGAGCTTGGAGGTGGCTCAGAAGCGGTGGGGCGGGGCAGATGTTTCAGGCTGTGCTGACTGGAGGGCCTACCTGTAAGTGTTTAGGGTGTGGAGGGCTGAGGCTGGCGCCCCCTCTCCCCCCTGCTCCAGCAGGGTGGGTGGGCTCCTTAGAATCAGAAGATGAATCATCTCGGGGGTCCTCTGGGGGTCTAGGGCAGGGCGGAGTTCCTGGGGGCTTGGCTGGGGGCAGTCATCCATCTTGTCTCCCTTGGGGGGGGATGGGGACAACCCCTCCCCCCAGCCTTAAGCAGGACTCACAAGGCCCCACTCTGCTTTCTTTTGCTTTAGTTCAGGATAGTGACCAGATACGTGAAAACAAAGATAGGGTGATGAAGGAATGAGATCTTTCCTGTTAGGTATTCAGGCAGAAGGGTGTGTGTGTGTGTGTATGTGTGTGTGTGTGTGTGTGTGTGTGTACTAGGACTTGAACTCAGGGTCGGGACCTGAGTCACACCTCTACTTCTGACTTTTAGGTGGTTAATTGTTGATAAGAGTCTCAGACTTCACTGCTTCTGCTGGCCTGCAGTGATCCTCAGACTGCAGGCCTGCAATCCTAGCTAATCAAGAAGCTGACATGAGAGGATCGCTGGCCAGGAAAGAAAGTTCATGACAATCTCATTTCCTATTCACCACCTAAAAGGCAGAAGTAGAGGTGCGGTTCAAGAGGTAGAGCTCCATCCTTGAGTGAAAAAGCTAAGGGACAGCACCCAGGCCTGAGAGGAGAACACTGAGGCTGGGGTTACTTTTGGAGACAGATTTTTCCTGGATGAGACCCACAGTAGGGGTGGCAATGTGATGAAATGGTGGCACATCAGGCCTCCCCTCCAGGGCTCTCAGCTCCTCTGGCCTCTAGGTCTGGGGTGCCAACTCCACTGTCTTCCCCCTAGAGGCTGCTTGCCCTGCCCCCACCCTCTGACCCTCTCTCTCTCCCCCTCTCTCTCTTTCTCTCTCTCTTTGCATTCTCTTTTTAAAATAAAAGCGCTGGCCGCTCGTGGCCCGCTGATGTTTATGCCCCAGTAATACATTATGTATTATTTTGTTTTAAGCACAGCTTTTGCATCCTGACAGTAACAATAAAATGTGACTGTGGGATTGCTAACACAGACAGACTAATGTTTCCATCGCCCGCCTCTTTTTTCTGCGTCCTAAGCACTTTTGAAAAGGCTCCTTTTATATTCCTAATAAAATTATAGCAAAATACATCGATTTACTGGAAAAGAGTAGAGGGTCGGGCTGGGTTTCTCCCCCCCTCTGGTGTGGGCTTCTGCTTCCCCCATCCCTAAGGCTGATGAATATCCCACTTCAGCCTTCTAAGTGCTATTTGACCCTTGAACTTAGGTGGCATACACCTGTGGCTGGAGGGTGGCCTGCCTGGCCTGGGATTCTTTGTCTGGGTGTTGAGAAGTGGGATTTCTGGGTGTGCCTGTGTGTGTATTGGGGTATCCATATTGGCTGGGGTGCCTTTACCCGCTTATTAGGGCTGTGGGTAAAAGGTGGTTGTGAGTCTGAGCTTGCACAGAGGGCGTGAACTCAGGGGAGTAGCTCCAAATGGCTGCTGGGAGTCCCTGTGTGGGAGAGGGGAGCTGTGATTGACAAGCTGCAGGCTGAGGGTGAGGCGGGGCCCACGGTATGGGGGGGAGGGAGGACTGTGTTTGTAGCTTTATAGTGGGAGGGTCATATGTGGCGGGGGATCGGGTCAGGTCAGTCTTGGGGTCTAGGTTGGGGAGGCTGTGGGACTTGGCTTTCCTGAAGGAGAACATGAGGGGTTTTGTTTCTTTTTCAGGATCCCATACACCGCCAGTGAATTCTTTACATCTGAAAAATGGGTTCTCACCTATCAGGACACTGGCTCCGTTTCATGCTCTGTGTGTGTGTGTGTGTGTGTGTGTGTGTGTGTGTGTGTGTGTGTGTGTGTTACACGGGACAGGACTTGTGGGTAGAGGCCTATATGGGCCCCAGGCCCCTGTGGCTTCTCTGGGTTTTCAAGCTGCCTCTCCAGCAAAGAGACTTCAGGTCTCTGGGGCCAGCTACAGGTGACATGTCGGTAAAGGTGGCGAGGGTGGGGGGCTGGGGAAGGGTCCTGGCCTTTGTGTGAGAGAAGCAGTGAATAGAGAAAGGGGGAAGCCCCCTTCCTCATCCCCAGGGGAGCTGCAAGAGCAATAAGGGGCTGACTCCCCATCTCCAACAGCACCAGGGCCACTATGAGAGTGGCAGGACTTGGGGTGTCCCTCAGGAAGAGCGGCCAGCTGGTGGCCAGTGCAGATTTGGAGGCAAGAACTCTCTGTCTATGTATTCTGGTATGTTTTCCTGGGGGTAGCTACCTGGTCCCCCCAGAATACAAGGTCTAGAAAACAAAGATGCCCCAGGCCCTCCACACCCTGTCTGTAGTGTACCCCCCCATCTAGAGGGATCTGAACCTAGATCTCCTGGCATGTTTTCTGACCAAAGGACCTGCTTCAGGTAGGGAGCCCAGGGTGGAGAATTGGGGTAGAGGGTCCCCTGCACCCCTGGCTTCCCTGAGCTGAGCCTGCAGCCCTGCCTAGATGCTGCTGCAGAGAGAGAGAGAGAGAGAGAGAGAGAGAGAGAGAGAGAGAGAGAGAGAGAGAGAGAGAGAGAGAGAGATCCAGCCAGGCTTCTGCTCCGCCCGCCTGCCCGCCCTCTTCACCGTGTATGTGGATTTGTATGATTCAGAAACGGAGGGGAAAAAATTCATTTTTGTATACTAAGCACTTTTGAGGGCAATCTGAGGCCCCTAATCCAGAGGTTTATAACCTCCCCAGCTAATGTTCCCTGACACTGTGTTTGGATATCATTACTACATTATACTCACAATTTTTGAGTGAAAAAATACAGTACTTAGAAAGTCGAAATTCATAAATAAATTCATGTCAAACCGCACTTAATATTGATTTTGTTAGTGTTCAGATTCAATAATAAGGTACTGCGTGCATGAATATTTAAATATAATCATCATTTCTGCATCTCCTAATGGCCTCTGCTCCTCTACACTCAATTTAAACACAATTTAAAAACTATAATGTATTGAAAAATACTGGGATTTAGCAATAAATCACCATGGGGAAATTCCAGGCCTCTTATAGGGTAGCTCGATATGGGCTTCTCCGGGGACTGTACAATTAGATTCATGTTTTTAAACTTCTCAATTATCCATATACCATAATTTTATGTGAAAGTTTGTTTCGCTTCCCCCCTGGCCCCCACCACGCGCCCCCACCCCTCACCACTGGCCCCCCTCTGTAGGAAGTGGTGGAACCCAGCTTAAGTGTCTTCCTCGCCAAAGTGGAGTGAGGTCAAAGGTGGCTGTCCTCAAACTGAATTAGAGGCCAGAGGCAGCCAGCACTGAGTCACTTAATCACATTATTTGGGAAAAATATAGGGGGGAAAGAGATAAAATGACTTAAAATGAACTTGCCAAGGAGGAAGTGGAGTTTTTCAGATTTATTTAAAAAGCAATCCTTGGTCTGATGAAATAGATACAGAGCACATAGAGCAAGATCAGTCCCTTGGATCCCAGTGGGAGGGAGGCAGAAGCGAAGCCCAGGCCCCGGGAACAAGGGGGGCTCCTAGCCTAGTTCGCAGAGCCTTGTGGGGGAGAATCTAGAGCCCTGGAGTTGGGGGGGGGACATCGGTAAGGGGCATCTGTGGTGACAGGCTGGGCATAGGTTGAGAGGACAGGGTGGAGCAGGGGCCCCGGGGGCTTCAGGGGCCTTATTTGGTGCCTTGATGGCAGCCAGCAGGCAGTGGCTGGCACTGACATATGGCAGAAGAGGTGCCCAGCAGTGTAGACTGATCACAGGAATGGATAGGGAATGGAGCATGGCGGGGGAGGGATAGTACCCACTGGCTCAGACACAAATCTCTAGGATGGGTTGAACTATCCACCCTAATTATCAAGCACCTACTAGGTGCCTGGTACCTCATGGGTAGTTCACGGGGCACCAGAACCACCCCCTGGCAGAAGACATAGTCAAGCCCATTTTCACAGACAAGTTGAAAACTTCGGTAAGAGAAGGGAAGCCCTTTGTCCAAGGTCTCATCTCGAGCAAGGGGTCATGTTGGATTTGAACTCAGATCCCTCCAGAGCCAGTGCGCTTTCTCATCTGGCTCCAGTCTCTGACCTGGATGGTGCGGTTGGGGGATGGGTGTCCTTTAACCTCGGCCTCTGAATGTTTCCCACTGCAGCCTGGTAACACCCAGGAAGACTGGCAAAGCCTGCTCACGTGTGGAAGAGGCAGGGATGCGAAGTCTTTCTGGTCATGGGATCTTGGGCATGAGGGATTGAAGTAGCTTGACTGGCCCCAGGGCTGGACCCTGCTTTGTTGTCTGGGCTTGACCATGAAGAGTTGTCCTGGGTATCCATGGAATGGGTAGGGTGGGGAGCCAGCGGACACCTGGCTTCCGAGACAAGGCTTTCCACAGGGACTAAAATGCCAGGACAAGCTGAGCACTGGTGGCTCCCGCCAGTACTCCTAGCTCCTCAAGAGGTTGAGCTCTGAGGACTGAGGTTCAAAGCCAGCTCAGGCAGGAAAGTTTGTGAGACTCATCTCTAATAAACTGCTAACAACAACAAAAGCTGGAAGTGGAGCTATGACTCCAGTGGCAGTGCACTTGAGAAAAAACAAAATCAAGGACAATGCTCAAGCCCTGAATTCAAGCCCCAGGACCCCCCCTCAACACACACGTGCCAGGACAGGAGCTGTAAATGGGGAATGGGAATCCCCTGGTTGCTTTATATGACTGCAAGAACAGGGAGGAAGCCAACAAGTCCTCAAGATGCTGCAGGCATGCCATGGACTCCAGTTCACCTTTCCTCTGTGTCCCACCTTGCCCACCAGCCTTTGTGGGGTGTCACAGAGTGGTGACAAGGCAGAACCTGGCACCCAAGGGTGGTTATTAGAACAGCACCTTCGTGGCCAGGCTCAGGATCCACTCAGTGGACGGTGGCTTTTTCCTCCTGGGTCTGCATCGCCCCCATCTGTTTGGTGGTTGCCATAGAAGCTGGACTCTGATTGGGCGAGAGCCAGGCTGCCTCCCCATTGGCTGGCTTTGAGGTGGGGATACCCATGGGGCTGTGTCATCAGGTTGCCATTCCCAGACCCAGGGCACTGGGCATCAGAGAGGTCAAGAGGGAGCCACGACTCCACAGTCTCCAGCTGTGGGAGTCCACTCATTCATTCATACATCCACAGCCATCCCCTGAGTCCATATTCATTCATTTGCTCTTTCAGCAAATGCCAGTGGCCAGCCACTATTCTGGGTAAGGGAATAAAGCACCTACACAGCTGAGGACAGAGCCTCTGCTTCAGTTCCCTCATCTGGGAGGAGAGGACTAACTTTACCTGTTTCCCCTGCCTTGATTGTGTCATAACACAGACAGGAAAGGGCACAACACCAAAGCTGACCCTCCGTCCCCCTGGTGAGTTATTACTGGCTTTCCAATGAAATGGCCCCAACTCTCCACTCACAGGGAGAATTATTTTTTTGTCTGCTTGGCCGGTACCCCACATGGCAAGAGCAGTTGGGGATCACCGTCTGCTCTTGAGCCTGAGCAAGCCACCAAGGAGGCCCACCCGGGTGGGCTCCAGAAGAAGCAGGTGGAGGACCAGCCGGGAACTCCAGCAAATTCCCACAGCTCTGGCCAGTGGTGGGTGGAATGGGAAAGAATTCCTCCTTCCTCTCCCAATGTAGTGGGGGCTGTGAGGAGAAGGGCAGAGCCTGGACAGGATGGGGGTCCTTTGGGCTGACCATCAGCCCTGAAACCAAAACCAAGGTTTCCTCTTCCTTCAGTAGAGGCCCCCAAGGATGTTCCAGAACTTTCCTAGGAACTCTCCATGCCTTTCTTGTCTTTCTGCACACCTGTCAGGTGAGCAGCCCCTCCTACAGAGTCTCCCCACCAAGGGGGGACCCATAGACCCCCAGAGAAATCAAGTTAAGAGGCTGCAAGAGGGTGCCAGCCATGCCAGGTCCTCAGGCAGAGGGAGGGCAGGGTGTCTTTCCTCCCTGTCACTCTGCATCCATGGCTCATTTTTTTTTCTAGAAAACAAGCAACATTCATCACAAATGACAGCCAGGCCTAATGCAATCTCCGTTGGAGCCATGAATTGCAAATGGGCTGCAGCGACGGGATTGTTCCATTAGGGTCCAGGGATGTCACCCACCTTGGGCTCCTGGGTTTGGGTGCTGGCTGTCCCCCTCAAAAACCCAGCAGGGTCCAGGGCTCCCTGAGACCACCCCACCCCTTGGGTTAGGGCCCAGCCCACTCTGCAGCCAGGTGTTTGGGTCTTCTGGGCCGGGTGGGGGCCAGGCTCCAGAGTGGGCAGGAGCCAGGCAGGTTCCCAGTGACTCAACCTGCTTGGGTCCCTCTGTGAAGCTTCACAGGAAAAATAAGTAAGTGAATAAATAAAACACCCAGGCAATTAGCAGGTTGAGTGTGCAGGGCGGGGCCTATGGCCCCCACTCTGACACCCACCAGGTTGTGGGCACATGTGATCAGGAGGTGCCCGGGATTCTGGGGGGCGGAGCCTGGGTTCTGCCCCTTACTCCAGATGCCCCTGCTGCCCTTATCCACCGCTCTTTGTCCCCCACCTCTGCCCCCAGCTACCCACACTCTCCCATGGGGTTGGAGGGGCAAGATGAAAAGGGGGTTCTCTGTTCCACCTCAAGACTAGTGCCAACCCTCCTGGTTCCCTACACACTCGCACTCTTCTCTCATCCATGTGCCCAGGCCTCACGTGTGTGCCCAGCTCACTGCCAACCCAGCAACTGAGTCAGGGTGCGCCTGCCTGCCCGCCGCCTGCCTCTGGCACCTGACTGTAGACTGGTGGGTTTGTTTTCTCTGTGTGTTTTGAGTTCAGGGAAGGAGAAGGGGGGAGGGAATAAATCCCCAAATGAGCTTCCCCTTGGGCGCTTTTCCCTTCAAAAAAAAATTTTTTTTTCTGCCCAGGTGTCTCTGAAGGGAACCTCATTGTCTGATTCAAATTCATTCGCACTTAACTCATCTAGAAGTTTTGCAAGAGCTTTTGATGTCCAAGGAGCCTGGCGCTCCCCTCCCCCTCCTCCCCCTGGTAATGAGCCCTTTAACCCACGGAGAACCACAGGAGTCCTAGGCCTGCTGGCCCCTCCCCTCCCCGGGCAGGGAGGGATAAAGTGGGGGAGGGAGGCTCTGACCAGCTTGCCCCCCCCAGGGACACGCCCAACCTGGCGTCTCTCAGCAGCCCCCTCTCCAGAGCCTCCAGACCCACTTGGATGCAAGGCCCAGCTGTTTGGGGCTCTCAGCCTCCCCCACTAATTAATGGGTGCCTGCGAGGGCGGACCCAATTGGCCCCCAAATTAATCTCAATTATAGCGATTTGGTAACTGCAGCTCCAGCCAGCCTGACGGAGCCCAGATTTCATCACTCGACCCAGGAGCCTGGGGACTCAGCCCTGATGTTATCTGCACAGTGGAGGTGGGGGGAGCTGGGTGGGGCTCCAGGGCCCCAGGCGGCTCTGCCTTTATCTGCACCATCAAATTTGTTCACACCAGCTAATATGCACATTGGCAGCCCGGCCTGCCACCCCCATGCCCCCTTGGCAGGGACTGTGAGGGGGGTGGGGTCCCCTGACATGGATCTTGGGTTGCCAAGCTGTTCCCCAAGTACCATCTGCTCAGGTCTGGAGGAAGTCCCTAAGCAAAATGATGCCCGGAGATGGGTGGCTCTAGGAGACTCTCAGGAGGGCAAGTGCCAGGTCTAGAACCCAGGGTCCAGTTGGGGTACCGCCCCGAGCACAGCCATGCAGTGCTGACGTGGATGAGTTGGCAGCACCCCACGCTTGCTTTTCAAAGCCCTTTCTTTCCCACCTGGTAGCACAGGCTGCTCCCTAAATCCCTGCAAGGCAGGGCAGGGCAGGACAGGATCTGTGACTCCATTTTACAGACGGGGAAGTAGAGGCCCAGGGAGGAGACTCAGCTGGTTCTGGGAGCCAGGCTGGAGCCAGGGCCTCAGCCAGTCTGCAGGACTTGGGGTGTCATGAGAACACAGCTGGGCAACTTTGTCTCCACCCCCTGCCCTCCCCTGGCCTCCCTGCACCTCTCACTGTCCTAGCCTGATCCAATGGACTCATTCACCAAACACATGGGCTTCCTCAAGCCTCAGTTTCCTTATTTGTAAATGGAAATGAAAGGCCGGGCAGGGGGCTGTTCTTAGGGGTAGAGGGGGAGGTTTCACATGCCACAGCCAGTGTCAATGTGAGGGGTCCTCCATGTCCCTCATTACTGGTGACAAGAGCCCACACCCACACCCCATCTGTTCCCCTGGGGCGGTGCTGCAAGGTTGGCATCTCACCACCGGGGCCCCCAATCATAGTGTGCCCAGTTCTCCGGGGCGGCAGAGCTGTGTGAAGAAACATTGTGATTCCTGAATGGATCACCAACTCTGATCCACCCAGCTGATGGAGCAGGCCAGGACTCAACCTGGTCAGCGGCCTTCTCCTTGCCTTCCTGCGTGGCTCCGCATCCACAGCCATGTCTGTCACGCCCTGGCAGTGCCCCAGTGACACCCACCACCCCCACCCTCATCTCTTGGCTTAGCTTGGTCAGCTGAGGAGGGGGGTCTGGAGTTTAGGAGAGGGGAATGGGGGGGGGTTGAGGGGAGGCCCTTTGGGAGTGCTGTGACAGGTGCCCCTTCCCCCCAGGGACCAAGTCACCCCCCCCCCGCCCCTGGGACCTGTCACCCTGCCAGGGAAGGTGCAGCCTGTGATTCCCCAGCTCACCCCCCCCCCCCAACTTCCCGCAAACCCAGTAGCAGAATGATTGATTTTGCGGGAAGAAGAGCAGCCCGAGGATGGGGGCAGGGAGCCGGGCACCAGGGCATCCTCACTCAGCTTGCTTGTGGCTGTGCGTCAAAGCGAGGCCCCTCGGGGTACCTGTGTGAGGTTCCCCAGCTGCTCAGCCTGGCTGGGGGGGTTGGGAGAAGCTAGCTAAGGGGGCTCCTCCCACAGTGAGCCCAGGCCTCTCCATAACCTTGGGCTCCGGCCAGTCTCTTTCAGAGCACGTGGCTGGTAGCTCTCCTGGGGACCAGTGCTTGTTGGAAGTTCAAGCTTGTTCTGAGACTTCCTTTTTTGTTGGTTTTGGGACCTACACTCAGGGCCTAGGCACTGTCTCAGAACCTCTTTGTGCTCAAGGCTAGCCCTCTGTCACTTGAGTCACAACAGTACATCTGGCTTTGTCTGAGTAGTTTATTGGAGATAAGAATCTCATGGACTTTCTGCCTGGGCTGGCTTCAAAATGTGATTCTCAGATCTCAGCCTCTTGAATAGCCTGGCTTGTTCTGAGTTTTGTAGGGCTGGCTGACCCTAGCTCAGCTGGGGCCCCTGGCCTTGGCTTGGTCTAGCACCCACTGGGAACCAGTGGAGAAGGGCAGACTAAGAGTTATCCGACAGCCATTGGTACATAAACCTCCCCCACCCCCAATACTCAGCCCTGGGCGGGCACACCATATGTCAGCAACGTTCTCAGATTGGTGTACACCGGAGAGGCAGATTTCCATTTCCATATGACAGTGCCAATGCAGGCTACCAGACCCCAGTAGTTTCAGTTGGAACGAGGAACCTAGAAAGCCCAGGGCCAGGAATGATTCAAGCTGGGCGAGTCAGCTGGGAGCCTGGCCCAGCTCAGAGCCAGGCAGGAAGTTCCCTGGATCTGGACCTCTGGAAAAACAGGCCAGGTGTCTCTTGACCCGTCACACCTGTCCTCATGCCTTTGGGCCTGGCACCAGGAGTTCACCAGAAGAGGACCAATAGGAGCTGCTGCTTCAGTAGGAGGGGGGGAGGAGGGCAGCAATTGTTGGGGAGACTCTGAGTTAGGGGACACAAGTTGCCTTGGCTGGACCAAGGAAGCAGTCTGAACTCAGTTTCTTATCTTTCCAGGCTGGTTGTCTTGTGACACCTGAAGCTTCTCCTCCAGGGACCACCCAGCCAACAGGGACGGACAGAACCCCACTTACAAAAATATCCCCCAGGCAATCATGAGGTCATAGCAGAGTGGGGGGCAACAGACTACACCCCCAGTCTAATCCGAAGCTCAGGACTTGAGCAGAGGAAGGACTGACTAGGCTGGGGTTAGTGCAGAGAGGGGGACCCCAGAGGCAGTGCCAGCCCACGCTCCAGGGCCTGTCTGGGGGAGCTGGGGCAGCCCAGGGCAGCCCCTGCTGGGTGAGGATGGTACCCACACATTGCCAGCACTACTTACCCAGAACCCTCCAGGAGCTCCTTCTTCCTCTGCTGTGGGAAATAGTTTGCTCTGCAACAGGACCTCGTGGGCGTTTCAACGAAGACTTGGAGTGGCCCTGCAGATCAAATGTGTGAGCGAGCTCTTTCTTTCTGGCAAGTACAAGGGCTTGAACACACAGAATCTCAAGCTCTTGCTAAGTTTTTTCTTCATTTTTATTTTTTTCTCAAGGCTAGTGCTCTACCATTTGAGCCACACAGGCCTACTTTAGTTTTGTTTTGTTTTGTTTTCTCCAGTTATGGAGCTAAAGATCTCTTGGATTCTCATGCCTTGGCTGGCTTTGAACCAGAATCCTTTCTCAGATCTCAGCCTCCTGAGTAGCTAGGATTACAGGTGTGAGCCACTGGTTTAGATATCAGTTTAGGATAAGAGAGAGACATATAAATTATTTGCACAATGAAAAGTTTTTCAGAATATCAAGATTGGAGGTATGACTCAAATGGTAGAGCACTGGGTGTGAGGAAAAAAGGTAAGAGGCTCTGAACACCAGCTCGCTCTCGCTCTCTCTCTCTCTCTCATCTCTCTCTCTCTCTCTCTCTCTCTTTCTCTCTCTCTCCCTCTCTTTCTCTCTTTCTCTCTCTCTCTCTCTCCCTCTCTTTCTCTCTCTCTGTCTCTGTCTCTCTCTTTCTGTCTCTGTCTCTCTCTCTCTGTCTCCCTCTCTCTCTCTCTCTCTCTCTCTCACACACACACACACACACACACAGATTTTCATATAATCAGAAGCAACAGTCAGCTTCCCATAGTGCCATTTCATCAGTTACTTATTTCACTCTACTTTCTAACAATATCTCTATCTTTTAAACAAAAATGAATCCTGCTGTGTGCTGGTGGCTCATACCTGTAGTCCTGGCTAAGATCTAAGGATCATGGTTCAAAGCCAGATGGGACAGGAAAGGCCATGAAACTCTTATCTCCAATGAACCACCAGAAAACTGGAAGTGGAGCGGTGGCTCAAAGTGGTAGTACGCTAGCCTTGAGCTGAAGAGCTCAGGGACAGCACCCAGGCCTGGAGTTCAAACCCCAGGACTGACAAAACAAACAAACAAACAAAACAAAACAAAACAAAAACCAGTCCTATCATCTCCATCCTTTTGGGTGAAGAACCTTGTCTTGATTCCTCCAGGCATATTGTATAGTCTTGTTTTCTGCTTTGTCTGCATTTTATGAATTAATACATATACAGAAGAATGTATGTCAGATGAAAGAATAATAATAAAACACATACTCAGGTAGCCAGTACTCAATTAAGGATTACATGCTACTTTTTCACTTAGTATTACGATCAGGACATATCCCCTGTTATTAAATATTCCTCGAGAACCTGAATTGTAATGGCTGTCTGGTGCTCCTTCAAAGAGAGGAGCATATTTTATTTAACAAATCCCATCTTCTTAGAAATTTAGATTGCTTCCAACGTTTTCCTATTAAAAGGACACTCTGAAGAACACTATTCTATGCAAATCTTTGCCCATAACCACAAGAGCCTATTTCTTTATTAAAAGTGGTTAGAGTTGGGCACTGGTGCCTTAATCCTAGATACTCTGGAGGCTGAGATCTGAGGACTGAAGTTCAAAGTCCATGAGATTCTTATCTCCAATTAGAGTCTCCAGTGGTAAGAGCACCAGGCTTGTGTGAAAAAGACAAACAAGAGCTGTAATCCCTAAGTTTGAGCCTCCGTACTAGCACTAAATAAGTGAATGTGGTTAGAAGTAGAATTAGAGATTCTGTGGTGGCACTGGGGCTTAGACTTAGGGCCAGGAGGCTCTCCCTTAGCTTATTTGCCCAAGCTTGGTGCTCTACTCTTTGAGCCACACCTTCACTTCCAGCTTTTTTGATGGAAACAGAAGACTTTTCTGTCCCTGGTTGTATCTGAACCGTGATGCTCAGATCTCAGTCTCCTGAGTCCCTGGGATTACAGATGTGAGCCCCAGGTGTCTTCGGACACGAGGTTTCAGGGCTGCTTGTTGGCAGAGCGCACTGTAGTTTATTAGATTGACTGACAGGTTGTAGCCCCAGCACCTGTCTCTTTTATTTGCCAGTCTGTTTTGGAAGATTAACTTCTTTCCCTTCCTCAAGGCTAACACTCTAGTACTTGAGCCACAGTATCACTTCGGCTTTTTCTGTTTATGTGGAACCCAGAAATTGAACCCAGGGCTTCACGCAAGCACTCTACCATTAGACCATGCCCTCCACCCCGTTTTTGTGTTAGTTTTTTTTTTTTTTTTGCCAGTCCTGGGTCTTGAACTCAGGGTTTGGGCACTGTCCTTGGGCTTTCTCAAGGCTAGAATTCTACCACTTACGCCACAGCACCATTTCTGGCTTTTTTTTTTTTTTTTCTATGTATGTGGTACCGAGGAATGAAACCCAGGTCTTCGTGCATGCTAGGCAAGCAATCTACCACTAGGCCAAACTCCCAGCCCTGTGTTGGTTATTTTTGAGGTAACTTCTCACTTGATGGCCTGGGCTTCAATCCTCCTGTGTTTCCTAACTCTCACTGGGGGTGATGCATGCACGCCACTGCACGCAACCATTGTGCTTCCTACATTGCTGAGACTACAGACGTGCATCTCCACACCCAGTTGAGTTAGAGTCTTGCAAACTTCTTTTGGCCAGATTGGCCTCCAGCCCTGATCCTCTGATCTCCACTTCTGAGGTCACTAGGATTACAGGCTTGAGCAAGTGCACCGGCTGGAAGCCCCTTTTCTTTTATTTCCTTTCCTTTTCTCCCTCTCTCTCTCTCTCTCTCTCTCTCTCTCTCTCTCTCTCTCTCTCTCTCTCTCTCTTTCTTTCTTTCTTTCCCAGTCCTGGGCCTTGAGCTCAGGGCCTGAGCACTGTCCTTGGGCTTTCTCAAGGCTAGAGCTCTACCACTTGAGCCACAGCACCACTTTCGGCTTTTCTATGTATGTGGTACCAAGGAATTGAATCCCGATCTTTGTGCATGCTAGGCCACTAGGCCAAACTCCCAGTCCCTGGAAGCCCCATTTCTAATCCTACCCAATTCTCAACCTGCAGTAGCCACCTTATATGGAGTGTTTAGAGTGTGAATGTGAGCCTGGGTATGGCCGCCAGGATGTAGGGGTGTGTGTGTGCGTGTGTGTGTGTGTGTGTGTGTGTGTGCGTGTGTGCGTGCTAGGTCAAGATGAGGGGTAGGCTGGCAGGTCCTACCACACTGAAGCAGCTCCAGTGGGACACAGACGGTCTTGATGAAGTGCCACCAAGTGCCAAGGGGTCTGATGTATGGAGCTGCCATTTATGTTCATGAACTTATGCCCTATGCAACCACTCAGCCCCAGAGTCAGTGTCTCTCTGTGGCCCCCTGGCACAAGGCCAATCTGGGACTGCTTCACCTGGCCTGAGAGGGGTGACCAAGTACCGATGGCTCACACCTGTAATCCTAGCTACTCAAGAAGCTGAGACCTGAGGGCCACAGTTCAAAGCCAGCCTGGACACGAAAGTCAGACTCTTATCTCCAATTAACCACAAAAAGCCAGAAGTGGAGCTGTGGCCCAAAGTGGTGGTGGTCTATACGTGGACCTTTGATTTCCTTTTGTTGACCAAGAGATGCGTGGCATTGCTCTTTGTGTCTGTCGTCTGTCTTTCCATCATTCTGGGGTCTGAACTCGGGGGCTAGGGGAGCCCCGGGTTTTGCTGGGTTTGTAGTAAAACGCGGCTCGTCTCATTTCTCAGTGTGTGGCTTGGTGTGGTTCCTCTAGGTCTCCTTGGCCTCACCTCCATCCCCAGGGATCCTGAGGTTCCTGGGCTCCGCAAAGGCCCCAGGAGGCTCAGGGTCCAGGCAAGAGCCCTGCAGAGGGAGGGAGGGGGGAGGGGGCGCTGGGCTGGGAAGGGGAGCGGGGAGGGGGCGGGCGGGGAGGGGGCGCTGGGCTGGGAAGGGGAGCGGGGAGGGGGCGGGCGGGGAGGGGGCGCTGGGCTGGGAAGGGGTGCGGGGAGGGGGCGGGCGGGGAGGGGGCGCTGGACTGGGAAGGGGTGCGGGGAGGGGGCGCTGGGCTGGGAAGGGGTGCGGGGAGGGGGCGGGCGGGGAGGGGGCGCTGGGCTGGGAAGGGGTGCGGGGAGGGGGCGGGCGGGGAGGGGGCGCTGGACTGGGAAGGGGTGCGGGGAGGGGGCGCTGAGCTGGGAAGGGGTGCGGGGAGGGGGCGGGCGGGGAGGGGGCGCTGGGCTGGGAAGGGGAGCGGGGAGGGGGCGGGCGGGGAGGGGGCGCTGGGCTGGGAAGGGGAGCGGGGAGGGGGCGCTGAGCTGGGAAGGGGTGCGGGGAGGAGGCGGGCGGGGAGGGGTCGCCGAGGGGGAGGGGCCCCGCGGTGCGGGGCGGGGGCGGGCAGGGGGGCGGGCAGGGGGCGGGCACGGGGCTCCCGGCCCGCCGCCCGCCGCCTGCTGCGTATCGACCGGCGCCCGGGGTCGGCGCGGGGGCAGCCGCTGCCGGCGGGCGGGGCGACCGCACATTAGCGGGAGGCGACCGCTCCCCGGAACGCGGCCCGGGCCCATTAGACGCCCCCCCGGCCGGCCGGCGACCCCCGGGGCGGGCGGTGCCGGCTCCGGCGAGGCGGCCCGCGGACCCCCGGGTGCCGCGCGGCCCGACGGCGAGGCCCCTCGGAGGCCCCGGCCCGCGCGCCGGTTCCCGCGGCCCCGGGCGGCGTCGGCGGCTCCGCAGCTCCGGCCGCGGCCCGGGGGCCGCCACTGGCCCGGGCTCCTCTCGAGCGGTCAGGGCCGAGTCCCCGTGGTGCTCCGGACAGCCGCGGGACCCGTCGGGAGAGGCCGAGCTGACCCCGACCGCACGCCCCGAGGGGGCCGGCACCCCAGCGGGTGGGCGCCAAGGACCCAGCAGAACAGGCCTCGGGGGGGGGGGGGCACCCGAGTCCCTGGGCCACCGAGAACCAGGGCCACCCGAGAACCAGGGTCACCGAGAACCAGGGCCACCCGAGAACCAGGGTCATCGGAGAACCAGGGCCATCAGAACCAGGGCCAACGAGAACCAGGGCCACCGAGAACCAGGGCCACCCGAGAACCAGGGCCACCGGAGAACCAGGGCCATCAGAACCAGGGCCAACGAGAACCAGGGCCACCCGAGAACCAGGGCCACCCGAGAACCAGGGCCATCAGAGAACCAGGGCCATCCGAGAACCAGGGCCATCGGAGAACCAGGGCCATCAGAACCAGGGCCAACGAGAACCAGGGCCACCCGAGAACCAGGGCCATCGGAGAACCAGGGCCACCCGAGAACCAGGGCCACCGAGAACCAGGGCCACCGAGAACCAGGGCCACCCGAGAACCAGGGCCACCCGAGAACCAGGGCCACCGAGAACCAGGGCCACCCGAGAACCAGGGCCACCGAGAACCAGGGCCACCCGAGAACCAGGGCCACCCGAGAACCAGGGCCACCGAGAACCAGGGCCACCCGAGAACCAGGGCCATCCGAGAACCAGGGCCACCGAGAACCAGGGCCACCGGAGAACCAGGGCCACCCGAGCCAGCACCTCCCCTCCCCTTCCTCTGGGACAGTGGTTCCCATCACTTGGGGAGGGCCTGACTCTCTTCTGCTTCAGGACCCCCCACCCACCCCAGCTCCTACCTGGTCTCTGGTCTCTATCTCCCCCCCCCCCCCCCACCCAGCCCCAGTGCCTCTCCTGAAGAGCCCTGTCCCTTAGCTTGCTGCTCAAGGCTAATGCCCTAGGGTGCTCTGCCACTTGGTCCACAGCCCCACTTCCTGATTCTTGGTGGTTAAGTGGAGATAAGAACCTCAGGGACTTTCGGCTCAGGTAGGCTTTGAACCGTGATCCTAAGATCTCAGCCTACTGAGTTGCTGGGCTTACAGGTGTGAGTCCCCAGGGCATGGCTTCCTACTACCTTTGTTTTTTTTTCCCCTATTGAAGGAAGAAATGGAGGCTGGAGATGTGGTGCAGCAGCCGACTAGCAAGTGCAAGGCTCTGGGGTTGATCTCTACAGAAAGGAAAGAAAGAAAGGAAAGAAAGGACTGATTCATTGTAGATGAAAATATTGAAATATAATTATGTCTTTTAAATTAATACATTGAATGCAATTTCAGTCTCATCAGCAGTGTTCTCAACATTAATGTTTATCAGTGTGATAGTCCACTTTCAGAATTCATGGGAAACAGAAATGATACTGAGAAGTAATA
>NC_143514.1:77871637-77899137 GCF_031878675.1 Megascapheus bottae
TGGGTGTGCTGTGCAGTTCCCTCCAGGGCCCCTGGAGAGTGCCCCTTGCCTGGCCTCTCTTTCCCCTGGGCATTCCCTCCCAAGTAGAGGCACACTCAAATCCTTGGCTGGCTTGTGGGTAGACCCAAACTAAAAGAGGGGTCACATCCGAGGAAAGGCGAGCACCCATCCTGTGTCAAGAATTTCCCAAGAGCAGGTCTATAGGGCTACAGAGCTCACCTGGCTTCTCAGCCCAGGACACAGGTACTGTGTGCGTGTGTGTGTGTGTGACAGACAAAGACAGAGAGCAAAGAGAGCGAAGAGAGTGAGAGAGCAAGAGAGAGCAGAGAGGGAGGGAGGGAGGGAGGGAGGGAGGGAGAGAGAGAGAGAGAGAGAGAGAGAGAGAGAGAGAGAGAGAGAGAGAGAGAGAGAGAGAGAAAGAGGACACACTAGGGCTCCACTTCCAGCTTTTTGTGTGGATAACTGGAGTCAGGCATCTCTTGGAGTTTGGCTGTCCAGGCTGGCTTTGAACAGTGATCCTCAGATGTCTGGAGTAGCTGAGACAGATGGGAGCCACTCACACCAGCTGATGTTCCTTCCCTTTACAGAGGAGAGATGGAGGCGGTGGGAAGCAGCTCCCGGGCTGAGCTGATGGCTGTGGCTCCTGGCCCCGCAGGAGACTCTGACTTCCCAGAGTGGGCAGGTAGAATTCCAGACTTCTGGATGAGAGGACGAAGGCCTCCTTCCCCACGCCAAGCCTCTTGGCTGTCCCTAGTTTGGAGCAGTGGAAAGGACACGTCTTGGTTCCGATCTAAGCTGCATGACCTTGAGCTCAGAACTGCACCTGACTTGCCCTTGTGTGTGCGCTGTGCGCGGGAACTGGAGCCTGGCCTTGGCTTTTTCCACTCAGGGCTGGCGCTCCACCACTTGAGCCATACCACTTCTGGTTCGTTTGGGTTGGTTAACAGTGGCTAAGGGGCTCCTGGGCTTTTACCGCCCTGGCTGGTTTTGAACCAACCCAGTCCTCGGATCCCGGCCTCCTGAGTAGCTAGGAGGCTGCACCGCCCGCGTCTTGCAGGACTTGCAAACGCCCTTTGTGGAGTTGCCGGGACTCGAAATCCCAGCCGCAAGGCAACGTTCAGTAAGCGTGCGGCCCAGTCCTGCGCGGCTCCCGGGCCGCCTCGGGGCTGCTCGGGCCTCGGCCGCGGCCTCTCCTCCGGGTCATCACAGCCGGGCAGCGGGTCAGGGACAGCGGAACGCGTCCCGTGTCCTCCGCGAGCCCCTCGGCCCCGTCCCGGGGCCCCGGTGATTGGAAGCTGAGGCCTGGGTGGGGGCTCAGCGCAGGCCTGGGGTCCGGCACCGCGGCCCGGGCCCCGGGGCTGTGGGGGACGAGCCGGCCTGCGCGCACGCGCCTCGCCAGGGCTCCTGGCTCCCCGGCCCTCCAGGGGCGGCGGGATGGGTAGGAGCGGGGAGACCCTGCCCTTCCCGAGGCGGGCGGGCCTCGGGGCACGCAGGGGACCCTCGCCCTTCCTTAACCCCCTCTCAGCGCTGTGCGCACCGCGGAGACCCGCCAACGCGGTGGGGCCCGCGCGCTCCGCTACAGCCGCGCCCTGGAGCCGACCCCGACCCCGGGGAAGGGAAGGGGTGGGGCGCCATCCCCCGACCGCAGGGGCCCGTGACCGCCGGGGCCCATCCCCACCGCGGGGGCCCATCCCCCCCGGGCCCATCCCCCCCCCCCCCCCGCCCCATCCTCCCCCGGCCTCACCGCCCCCACCACCCGGGCCCATTCCCCAGGCCCCTCCCCTCCGGCCCCTTCCCCCGTGCCTTACCCCCCCCACAGCCCAGGCCCCTCCCCCCCGGCCCCTCCCCCCGTGCCTTACCCCCCACCCCCGGGGCCCATCCCCCCCAGACCCTATCTCCCCCCCATCCTCCCCCGGCCTCACCCGCCCCACCGCCCGGGCCCCTCCCCCCGGCCCCTCCCCCCGTGCCTTACTCCCCACCCCCGGGGCCCATCCCCCCCAGACCCTAACTCCCCCCATCCTCCCCCGGCCTCACCCCCCTCGGCCTCATCTCCTCCGGGTGCTCCTCCCCCCCGCCGGAGCCCCGTCGCGCCGGCCCGCCCGTATCCTCCCCCTCCCCGGACCCAGCCTGGGCTGAGCGAGGAGGCGCGGGCGGGGGTCCGGCCGGGGTCCGGCGCGGGGCGCGGGGCGGCTGGGGCGGGAGTCCGGCCAGGGTCCGGGGAAGGCGCGGGGCAGCTGGGCGGGGTCCGGTGCAGGGCGCGGGGCGGCTGGGGCGGGGGTCCGGCGGGCGGGCGGCTGGGGCGGGGGTCCGGCGGGAGGGCGGCCGGGGTCCGGGGGAGGCGCGGGGCGGCTGGGGCGGGGGTCCGGCGGGAGGGCGGCCGGGGTCCGGGGGAGGCGCGGGGCGGCTGGGGCGGGGGCCCGGCGGGAGGGCGGCTGGGGCGGGGGCCCGGCCGGGGTCCGGTGCAGGGCGCGGGGCGGCTGGGGCGGGGGCCCGGCGGGAGGGCGGCTGGGGCGGGGGCCCGGCCGGGGTCCGGTGCAGGGCGCGGGGCGGCTGGGGCGGGGGCCCGGCGGGAGGGCGGCTGGGGCGGGGGCCCGGCCGGGGTCCGGTGCAGGGCGCGAGGCGGCTGGGGCGGGGGCCCGGCGGGAGGGCGGCTGGGGCGGGGGCCCGGCCGGGGTCCGGGGAGGCGCGCCGCCCGCGGCCGCCGGCAGGGGGCGCCTCGGTCATGCATTATTCATCGCCGGCTGCGGACCGCGCTGCCGCCGCCGCCGCGCCGGGGAGCGGGAGCTGGAAGCCTTCACAATATTGTGGCAGCTCCGCGAGTGACGGCTGCGGGAGCGCGGGGGCGGGGCGGGGGCGCGGCTGGGTCACGCCGCCCCGGAGCGGGCGCAGGCCGAGGAGGCTGGTGCAGCGCAAGGGCAGAGGGTTTAGCATCATCCACCCATCCGTCATCCATCCATCCATCCATCATCCATCCATCCATCCATCCATCCATCCATCATAATCATCATCCATCCATCCATCATCCATCCATCCATCCATCCATCCATCATCATCATCATCCTCCATCCATCCATCCATCATCATCCATTCATCTACCCATCCATCATCCGTCTATCCATCCATCTATCCATCCATCCATCCACCCATCCATCCATCCATCCATCCATCATCATCATCCATTCATCTACCCATCCATCATCCATGTATGTCTATCTATCCATCTACCCATCCATCCATCATCATCATCATCCATTCATCTACCCATCCATCATCCATGTATGTCTATCCATCCATCTATCCATCCATCCACCCATCCATCCAACATCTTCATCCATTCTTCTACCCATCCATCATCCATGTATCAGTCTATCCATCCATCTATCCATCCATCCATCCACCCAACCACCCATCCATCCATCATCTTCATCCATTCATCTATCCATCCATCATCCATATATCAGTCTATCCATTCATCTATCCATCCATCCATCATCATCATCCATTCATCTACCCATCCATCATCCATGTATCAGTCTATCCAATCATCTATCCATCCATCCATCCACCCATCCACCCATCCATCCATCATCTTCATCCATTCATCTATCCATCCATCATCCATGTATCAGTCTATCCATCCATCCATCATCATCATCCATTCATCTACCCATCCATCATCCATGTATCAGTCTATCCATTCATCTATCCATCCATCCATCCACCCATCCACCCATCTATCCATCATCTTCATCCATTCATCTATCCATCCATCATCCATGTATCAGTCTATCCATTCATCTATCCATCCATCCATCCATCATCATCATCATTCATCCATCTACCCATCCATCATCCATGTATCAGTCTACCCATTCATCTATCTATCCACCCATCCATCCACCCATCCACCATCCATCTATCCATCCATCCATCCATCATCATCATCCATTCATCTACCCATCCATCATCCATGTATCAGTCTATCCATCCATCTATCCATCCACCCATCCACCATCCATCTGTCCATCATCATCATCTATTCATCCACCCATCCATCATCCATGTATCAGTCTATCCATTCATCTATCCATTCAGCCAGCCAGCCAGCCATCCACCCATCCACCATCCATCTATCCATCATCATCATCATCCATTCATCTACCCATCCATCATCCATGTATCAGTCCATCCATTCATCTATCTATCCATCCATCCACCATCCATCTATCCATCATCATCATCCATTCATCTACCCATCCATCATCCATGTATCAGTCTATCCATTCATCTATCTATCTATCCATCCACCCATCCACCATCCATCTATCCATCCATGCACCCAATCTACCATCCATCATCCATCATCCATCTCTCTATCCATCCACCCATCCATCATCCATCTATCCATCCATCCACCCATCCATCATCCATCTATCCATCCATCCACCCATTCATCATCCATCATCCATCTATCCATCCATCCATCATCCATCATCCATCTATCCACCCATCCACCATCCATCTGTCTATCTATCCATCCACCCATCTATCATCCATCCATCCATCCACCCATCATCCATCTATCCATCCACCATCCATCTGTCTATCTATCCATCCACCCATCTATCATCCATCCATCCATCATCCATCCATCCATCCACCATCCATCTATCCACCCATCCACCATCCATCATCCATCTATCCATCATCCATTCATCTATTTATCCATCCATCTATCCATCATCCATCCATCTATCTATCTACCCATCCACCCACCCATCATCCATTCCTTCTTTTCATCCATCCATTCATCATCCTCCTATCCATCCATCCATCATACTTCTGTCTACCCACCCATCCATGTATCCATCCACCCGTCATCCACCCATTCATCTATCCGTCATCCATCCATCCATCCATATACCCATCCCCCCACCCATCCATCTATCACACACTCATTCTTCCACCCAACCACATATCCATCACCTACCCATCCTTCATCCAGTTTTCCATCCATCCATCCATCCATCCATTCATCATCCACCCATTCTTCCATCTATCCATTTACCCGTTCATAATTCCTTTTTCCCCTTTGTTTAAAATATAATTTTATTATAATTTTTCTTTCTTATTTTTTTCATCTATCATCCACCCATCCATCCAGTCAGCCAACAGATAGGGAGCCCCTGCCAGGGGCAGGCGAGGATCCCTCACAAGGAACCCTCTGAGATAATTCTAGTTAAGAGTCCTCTGAATAAAGTAAAAATGGCCAAAAAAAAAAAAAAAAAAGACAAAGAAGACTAAGTCCAGGCGGTTGACACAGGTATACAGGTATTGCCTGTAGCAGCCAGACAGCCCTGCACACAGAGGGAGGGCAGTGGGCACAGGGCATCAAATGACTGGGTCCCAGGTGCCCCCCACTCCTGCTGGGGCTCTCCCTGGCACCGAGGGAAATGGGGATGGTGGCGTCTGGGTGACTGGGCCTTGTGGCAGTGTTCTGTCCTCCCCAGCCCACCTTCCAGCCCTCTCCTCCAGGGCAGCGCGGGCACGAGGGTGTGGGCCCAGGGTCAGTCCCAGCATCGGGTTTCCCTTCACTCACACAAAGACTCGTTGACGCCTGGGCACATCGATATCCTTAATGACAGTGAGAGGAGCTGCGACTCCAGACGCCCAAGCCCCCACCCCTCCGCCTCCCCCTTTTCCTTTCTAGCCCCCCTCCTCTTTCTCCTCTTTCTCCTCCCCCTCCTGACCCCTCCTCCATCTCCTCTCACTGTCTGTCTCTCTCTCCTCCCCATCTCGCCTTTCTTCCTCCTGTCTCTCCTTTCCTCTTTCCTCCTCCTGTTTTGGAATCTGAGTCTTTCCTCTTTCTTCCTTTCTCTCTGTACTGCTTCCCCCACCTCCTCCTCTCTTACCCCCTCCCCAGACTTTCCCCTTCTACTCCCCCTCTGCCCCCCGCCCCTTGTCAGACTTTCTCCCAGCAGCCCTCGTCCCAGCTGGGCCAGTCCTGTTTCTGTCAAGCCCTGGAGGCAGCAATGGAGCCCAGGCTGGGCCTAGAAAAGGCAGTCAGAGGCGGCTCAGCCTCCAGCCTCTAAACCTGTGTCCCAAAGTCCCTGGGATGACCGTCCTTCCAGTGTCCCTTCCCAGGCTGAGAAGTGAAAATGGCAAATTTAGGTGTGGGATGCTCGTGGAGAGGAGAGAGTTTTGGGGTGGATTTTTCTGTTTTGTATTTTTTATGACCATATATAATTTCGCATTTCTCCCCTCAGCCTCTGCCTCCTTGGCTCCCAGAGGTGTCCCACATTGAAGAATTATCTCTCCTCCCTAGAGTGAAATAAATGCAATCAATATGAGTATTGCTCTCAGGGCCCTGAAATATTACATTAATGTTCCATGTGGTGACATTTTAGCTGGAATTTTCAAATACATTATGATGGTTCAAATTAATATTTATCAGATCAGCTTTTATATTTTGCAAAAGAGAGAGAGAGAGAGAAGAGAGGGAGAGAGGGACAGAAAAGGAAAGACAGAGAGAGCATTATTAAAATACAAAATGCAGATGAAGTCTAAAATCGATGGTCCATTTTCCCGGCACTTTCCAGGGGCTGTCTTTAGCTTTCTGGGTTTGTTTTTTTAAATTTATTGGTGTTCCAGGCAAATCTATTGGGCTTCCCCCAGCCCCCTGGCCAGCCTCTCCTCCTTGCCTCCTTTTGCAAGCTACATGCGGGCCCCTTTCCTTTTCTATCTTCCTCTCTTTATTATCCTGAGATGTAAATTACGACATTAGCCCGGTCCTTATTTTTTTTTTTAACTCTCCGATGATTAAATCTGCTACATGACATTCTTGTCCTTTCTAGAAATTAAACTATCTTGGCTTTGCCACCTCCAGCGTTATGGCTGTGGAGGCAGCAGGCAGCTGAGGTGAGGGCGAGGGTCCTTGTCCCCTTCAGTGTGGGGCATGGTGAGGGGGGCGTCTCTCAGGGGCCCAGTTTTCCTGCAAATAAGAAATGTGAAGCAGAGAGAAGATAATGCTGGCAGTTGTACATTCCACTTTATTTTACTCACTTTCAAACTGATTAGTCTGTGAAGTGGAAAAATCTAACCAGATTAATGGTTTAATTCTCTCTCTCTCTCTCTCTCTCTCTCTCTCTCTCTCTCTCTCTCTCTCTCTCTCTCTCTCTCTCTCTTTCCTTTTGTGTTTCTCTTCCTCTGCTTCCTGGATTTTTTCTTTTGTCTGTCTCCCCCCTCTTTTTTTTTTTTTTTTACATCTCCCCACCCCTCCTTCCCAGAGTTGTATTATAAACATAATAACCCAGAAGCACGCTAGAGGTGTACAAGCAACTTGACTCGTAGAGGAAAGACAACTTCCATCCATCCTCTGCTCAAGAGTTTTGCAAGGGTTAGCAGTGCTCCTCTCAGTCCCTACTTTTTTCTCTTAGATGATTTTTTTTTCCTCCTCAAGTTCTGGGTGAGAGTTTGAATTGGAATAGTGTTTATTGCCAGGCACACAGACACACCCACACACCCACACACACACACAGAGGCACACACATGCCCACACACGCGCACATGCACACAAATACAGCGACAGACACTCAGGAGAAGATCTACGTAAAACCAGCTGCCTCCTGATTTCTCTCCGCTGCTGATCTGGCCAAAAGAACGACAGGAAACTTAAAAAAAGAAAAGGAGAAGGGATCGATTATTCGACCTGTACTTGAACCCGACTGAAAGAGATAAAGCAGAATTTTCAATAGGTCCCCTGCTCTTTTCACCAGGAGGGAAAGAAGAGAAGAAAAACAAGAGATATTTATATGACGGCAGCTGCTGAAAATAGCATTTCAGAGCCATAAAAAAAAAAAAGCAAAAGGAAATTCAATGGTAGAAAAGGCAAGAAACTCCTTGTGTGCTCCCCAAAAGGCTCGGCAGGCAGCGAGTGTCCCAGGCTGAATTCATGCATGCTTTCTATAGATCTGTTTGAAATTATACTTGTCATTGAGGGGGGAATTTATGCTTCTATTGATCTGCAAAAGGAAAATATTAAATGGTTTGGTTTTGATCTTTTGGTGACCCCAAGGTCAAGGGTAGTAGCAGATTAGTATTCATAGAATTCATCACAGAGTTGCAGCCTGCATCCACTTTATGCCAACACGCGCCAAACACGCCTGGTGAAGCCAGCAGAAAATGGCCAATGATGCGGGGGGGCGGGGGAGAAGGGGGGAGAATAATCCAACCACACTCCCTCCCAGCCCGTGGGGCTTTCCCACTTCCGGCCCCCTTAGGGAGAAGAAAGAAACAGCAAAGGGATGTGTGGATGGGCCCACACCAGTGAGCAGGGGCTGGCATACAGGTGGATTAAGAGGTCAAAAGGGGAGTCCAGTGGGCGTCCACTGGAAACCTGAGCCTGAGGGTCCAGGCTCAGGAGGGAGGGGCATGCATGTTGGAAGAAAGGCATTATGTGATCTCAGGATCTCAGTTCAAAGCCAACCCAGGCAGGAAAGTCTGTGAGACTCTTATGTGCACTTAACCACGCAAGAGCTAGGAGGGTTGTGGCTCAAGTGGTAGAGTGCCAGCCTCGAGTGGAAAAGCTCAGGGACAGTACCTAAGTCCTGAGTTCAACACACACACGCACGCTCGCGCGCGCACACACACACACACACATACACACACACATCATTGTGAGATGACAGTGAGCAGAAGGGTGCATGTGTGCACACGCATGTGTGTACAATCTGCCAGTGGTTGCTGTGTCCCCCTGAAGGCTGACGTTGTTATGGCTCTTACCATGCCATGAGCATTCAGCAAAGTGCAAGACAGCCCATCTGGGCTGGACTAGGAAAGGGAGAAAGACCAGGCCATGCCTGCTTCCTTGCCCCCTTTAGACGCAAGGGCAAGCCCTCTACCCCTGAGCCACGCCCCCAGCCAGGGACTTGTGTTCAAATGTGTGGGCAAAGAGGCCCCACATAGGGTTCCTGGAACCTGGCCACCAACTTCCCTCCCATCTCACATTCAGCCCACAAGTGCCCTCTTAACAGACTGTCCCCAATGTGGGAACATTTGGTCAGTAACAGAGTCACTTGCCAAGGCTCTAAAAATAACCAGCAAGCATACCCCTGCAATGGCAGGAATCCTGGCTGGCCTTGTTCGGCCGTCTGATTGGGGGGCCTCAGATCCCCAAGCTGTCAATGGGATCTGAGGGGGGGGGGGAAACTGGCTTCTCTGGGGACCTTAACTGTCTTGGCAGGTGCCTTATTTGCTTAAAAAATAATGATGAATCTGGTTTAACACTCCTAGCTTTGGGGACAGTCCATCACATGGATGGAAAAGGTGAGGTCTTGCTCTGAGTCTTAGATTTGCTTTGTCTTGATCTACCTGTTCGACTCTTCTGGGCTTAATGGCTGCCACTTGCCACCCTTCAGAGTTTGGGAAAATTTTAGGATGGGCCCATGTGTCTGGTTTTGGGAAGGGGGGCATTTGGGAAGAAAACAGGGCCTGGAGCCTGGGGGGTGTGGGGGAGGGAGAAGTAAGACCGCCCCAGCCGTGCCCTCTCTGGCTTGCAAAAGAGGATCATGTCCTGTCCATTAATCATGTTTCATTTATATTAGCTTGACTCGATCTACTGTATATTTGAAATGGATTTAATTTTAGATCACGCACTATGGAAAGGGGCCAGTTTGGTGTAAGGAGTATTATGAATATTTTCCATAAGCTAGATATACATTATCCAGGGACAGATATACGAGCAGAAGCCAGCCCTGGGCTCTTAGCTGGGGGGGGGGGGCGGGGAACGGAGAAGCTGTTCTCTCTTTCCTTCTTCCCTTCCCCTTTGGCCTAGGGGGCTTGAGCTTCGGAGGGAGCCCTTGCTGCCTCCTGCCTCTCGTCTTCCATCTTTCTGCTGGATCTCTCATCAATTGACCTTGAAGCCATGGTTCCTACGACTGAGTGGAAGGTCTAAGAAATGCGTGTGTGTGGCCATCAGAGGACCCCTGGGGCTCGTGTGCAGATTTCAGTAGGGGAGAGAAGAGCCTTAGCCACCCCGCCCCTCAGTCCCAAGTTCTGATGGGAAGGAGAGAGCAGGGCTCCACTGATTGGCTGATGGGCGGCACATTCCTGCTCAGACAAGCTGGATTGGCCAGGACAGGCCTGGCCTTCCCTGGAGCCCCCACTGGGGCTGGGGTGACCCTTTTCTAGGGGAGGGGATGGGACAGTGGTCCTGAGTCCTGGGACTTGGGCCCTTTTCAAGGTTATCCGTGCTAGACAGGCCTCCTTGAGCCAGCCTCTGATTTTAGACCCAAGGTGGGGAAACTGAGGTCTGGAGAGGCTGAGCGTGGGGTTCCAAGTCCAGGCGCAGTGGATGCGGCGCCCGTGCAAGCACGTGCCCTTGTTTGCACAGGCTGATCTTTTTGCTGCGTATGTGGGATTCATAGGCCTCAAGGGAACTAAGGCTCCTCAGAGGGTGAAAGCCCGGGCCTGGCCATAGCTGGTGAGCATCAGAGTGGAACCTCGGCCGCTGTCCACAGCCCTGTGCCAGCCATGCTTGCCACAGTGACCCACAGAGAGGAAACGGAGGCTCAGGAGAGGGTGAGGGTACCCACCTCTGCACCTGCCCCTCAAGGCCTCCCCCTCTCCAAGCTGACGCCTCTCTCTTCCCGCCCCCCTCTCCTTTCTACACCCCCTTTCCTGTCTTTTGCACACTCCTCCGTCACTCCTACAACCCAGTGCGCATTCTGGATGATGGTTGAGAGGTCCCCTTGGGGAGTGGTTTCTCTCCACTTCTCCAGGGTCACCCCCTCTTCCTCCTGCCCCATTCCTGCTCTTGATCTGCTGTGTGTTATGGACTTTGTACCCCAGGACCTTAGCACAACCTGGTTCCTCCACCTGGGCCACTGCTCATCTATTATTTTCCCTGACAGCTCCTCTTTAATCCTCAGGGTCTGCTTTGCTTTGTCAGGGGGACACCCCAGTCACCCTTCCCAACCCCTCCCCCAGCCTAAGCTTAGACGAAGTCCTGTTTTGTGCCTTTTACAAACCCACGTCTGTAATGAGATGTGTAAGAACTCACTGTCTTCACGACAAGGCAGGACTCTGGGTGAGTTCCAGGCCCATGCAGGGACAGGTACGTGCCAGACTCATGCCAGGACTTCCCTCTGCAGCCCCTCTGCACATCCATCCATCTTCCCTGGATAGCCCAGGGTACAGCACGGCCGTTGCTACCCCAGCCGCGACTGGCAGCCTTTCAAGAGTGGCATGCGACGCTTCTCTTATTCATTCTTAATGTAAGGTTTTGAGAGTCATAATGACCCCCTTTCCCCCAAATCACGGGGGCCGAGGGACCTCCACCACAGCCCTGGGCAGGGGAACCCAAGAGTAATTGCACTGCACAAGTGCTGACAGGGTCTGAAGCAGACGATGGCAGCTGAGGGCCCGGGTGGGGCCTCCCTGGGTCCAGGGTGGGCCTGGAGGGCAGGAGCCAGGCTGGGCTCCCGACCTGGAGTCGCAGCCAGCTGGAGCTTTCTGGGGATTGTGTGGACTGGGGTCCCCAAGGAGAGAGGCTCGGAAGGGGCCAGATGTCCTAGGATGGGGAGCTGAGCCTCACCCCACCCCAGGGACAGGCTGTTCCCTCTCCTCTGGAACAGGGGAAGGCGACTCTGGGGCCTTACTATGGTGAAGGGGGTAGAAAATTCTGATCTTTCCTCCGCAAGCTCGGTGACATTTATGAAGCCGTTAGCCTCTCTGTGAGATTCAATGTCCTCATCCTGAAAAGTCTTAGTCCAGCCTAATGCTGGTGGCTCATACCTGGAATCCTAGCTGATCAAGAGGCTGTGATCTTGAGGATCACGGTTCAAAGCCAGCCTGGGCAGAAAAGTTCCCTGAGACTCCTACTTCCAAGTGGCCACCACAAAAGCCAGACATGGAGCTGTGGCTCAAGTGTTAGAGCACTAGCCTTGAGCAAAAGAACTCAGGGGTAAGACCCCAGCCCTGAATTCGAGCCTCAGGATCTCCTCCCACCTTCCACCACAAATCTACTCTATTAGCACCTGTCGTGAAAAGACCCAGGGTTCTGGGAGAGGTGGGCCTTTAACAATCAAGCCAGTGTGGAGTCTGCACAGTGTGTGAGGAGGTGGTGTGGGTCCCTGGCCTCTGACCTGGAAGGGGTGGGAGTCTTCTGGAAGGAGGGGACACAACATTCCTTCTCTGGAGAAGCTTCTACCTCTGCCCCCATGAGCTTCTGCTTGTTCCAACTCTTGTGTCCTGGCTTTGGGGGAAAGACTTGCTCTCCTGAGTATGGCTGCTTGTCTCTGGACTGTGGGTTGATAGGAAACTTTGACAGTGCTAGCATGTCGGGGACATTCTCCCCCTCCCTGAATTCTTAGTGTAAGAATGTGCCTACATCTTGTAATTAGGTCACTAAGCAACACTTGCCTGCTTGCATTGATATGCAAACATCCTACCACCTGGCCTCTACCCCGAGCAAACATCCTACTACCGGACCCCCTACCCCGAGCAGTTTCTGTACCCCAACCCCCTCCTGCCTCTCCTGAAGAGGCATATAAACCCCTGTGTGAGAAATAAAAGGCAGCTTGTCTAGCTGCCTTCTTCGTGTCTCCTGTCCCTCTCATTCCTCCCTCTAGGTTCTTGGCCCTAGTTGACGTCCGCTGAATGGGACACTAGGTGTTCAAAACACATTCTCCCAGTGCATGGGCAGAGGGGTTCGGTGGGGAAAGGTCTCCTGATCCCATCTTACCCAGGCTTGGGCCTAAGGAATAACACACCTGACACTCTTGCCCACAGTCTCACCCTGGAAGTTTCCTAGAATGGCCCGGACCCAAGGTCTTTCCTGGGCAAGTGGATGTACAAGAGAGCTTTCCAAGCTGGATGTCCCCCTGGAGGGGCCCCAGATACCTGCGGTTCCTCGGCTCCCAGAAGCCTCTGCTCTCACCCTCAGTATGAAGTGTCTCCGGGGTGGAGAACAGACTGCAGAGTAGGTTTCAATTGTGTCACAGCCCCTTGCACAGCAGATTGCAGGGGCCAAGGACAACAATGAAGATACCCGGTGGTACCTCTCCTGAGACCCCAGCATACTTGGCTCAGGTGGTGAGGGGCTGGCCTGGCAGTTTCTCCTGACCCATGCCACCAGGCCTAGCACCCAGCCATTGCCCTTGTTCAGAATCGGGGTACAGGCCCTCACTGGCCTGAGGGACACCAGTGAACCCAGAGAGCTGCCAGCTTCACTCAGGGCCTGCAGCCAGGGGCCAGGCGGAGGCTCAGCTCCTCTCAGAAGTGTCGAGAAGCCAGACCGAGGGAGAAAATAGATCTGATGACAATGTTGACGTAAAGGTTGGGCATCTGGGTGTGGAGGCCAGGAAGAGAGGTGGACACAGAGAGAGGGAGCGAGAGAAAGAGAGAGACACACAGATCGGGAGAAGGAAGAGAAAGACAGAGAGAGGAAAAAGAAAAACAGCTGTTAGCCAGGCATAAAGATGTCCCCTGTCACCCTGGCACTTGAAAGCCTGAGGCTAGTAAGATTTCAAGTCCTAAGCCAGGGTGAACTCAAACTCCATCTCAAAAAATGAGGAAGAACCAGCTACTAGAGGCTCACGCCTGTAACCCCAGCAATCCAGAAGGCTGAGGTCTGAGGACTGTGGTTCAAAGACAGGAAAGGCTGTGGAGCTCTTTATTTTCTAATTATTGCTTATTTTTGCCAGTTCTGGGGCTTGAGCTCAGGGCCTGGGCACTGTCCTTGGGCTTTCTCAAGGCTAGAGCTCTACCACTTGAGCCTCAGCACCACTTCCAAGGCCAGGGAGCTCTTATCTCCAACGAACCACCAGAGAAACTGGAAGGGGGGTTGTGGCTTAAGTAGTTGAACGTTAGACTAGAGCAAAAGAGCTCAGGGACAGTGCTTGGGTCTTGAGTTCAAGGAGGGAAGAGAGAGAGAGAGAGGTGCAAAGAAGACTGAGGCAGAGATTATAGGATGACAGTCTTTAAGAGACACATAGCAAAAAAGAAGCCAAGTGCTGGTGGCTCGCGCCTGTAATTCTGGCTCCTCAGGAGGCTGAGATCTGAGGATGACGGTTTAAAGCCAGCCGGGACAGGAAAGTCTGTGAGACTCTAATTTCCAATTAGCCACCAGAAAACCAGAAGTGGTGCTGTGGCTCAAGTGATAGAGCACTTAACCTTGAGCAAAAAAGCTTAGGGACAGCACCCAGGCCCTGAGTTCAAGCCCCACAAATGACAAAAAAAAAAAAGGACACTTGAGACAAGAAAGTAGATTGGGAGGCCCCGGGGCCACGCTCCCACTGCAGAGCAGAGGTGGATGGATGGAGAGTGGTTCTGGGCCTGTGCGCTGGGGCACTGCAGAGCAGTGGGCACTGCAGAGTTAGATGGACCTGGTGGGGTAATCTTGCATCCAGAGGAGCAGTGCCCTTCCCATATGACCCCCCCACATGTCTGGGGTCACGTGTATCTGGGATCCACTGTGAAGTGTGTACCCGCCAATCTGTGTATGGAGGAGGGTCGGAGGAGGGTCGGGCTGTCCCCATGTCCCCTGGGACATGGACAGCCGCCTTGCTGCTGGGCTGCAGGGCTGGGATGGGGTCTGGTACTGGGCGCCCCAACGCACCCACTCCCGGGGGGAGGGGGAAAGGCCTGGAAGCTGTCAGCCGCTCAAGCCAGGCAGGCAGCGAAAGTGAGCTGTGAAAGGCCCACTTCTTGTCCATGTGACACTCTCTACCCCAGAAGCCACCTGTTCAGCCATCAGTCACCCAAGGAAAGTACAGCTTTCCTGAAACTGGGAATTGGCCCTAATCCCGGAGGGGGAGGGGAGGTAAGCACGGAGGGGGGGGGGAAACGCCCATTCTCTGCCTCTTCCAGGCCCATCCTGAGCCAGGCCAGAGACACAAATCTGGCTTTTGAGAGGTAAAAATGAAAAAAAAAAAAAATATATATATATAGTTCCGATCAAGCACAAAGCTGGTGTATTGAAAGGTTTTGTGGAAGGACACGGAGTGGCCGCTTCCATCAGGAGGGGACAGCCTGTGCCAGGGGCCACCAGCAAGACTGGCCAGGCTGAGGGGGGGTTACTGCACGAGCCACGCGCATGGCACTGGGTAAGGCCAGACCCAGGGTGGGGTGGCCCAGGAGCCTGGCTGGGGCTCGGGGGGCAGGCAGGGTGGCTGAGGCAGGGAGGGACCTGGCTTGGAGGCAGGCCTGGGGCTCTGCCCAGCAGTGGTGCCCTGGCCAGCCAGACCCAGCCATGCCCCGCCATGCCCCGCCTTGGATTGCTTGTTAATTTCATCGTTTAGCCCGTTTATGGTGTTCCCAGTTGCTGTTGCTTTTATAAACAAGCATTTTGGTGACCTTCCCCTCCGGACATCAGCTTCGCAAGAATCCCGAGCCCTGAACATTTATAAATAAGCCTTCTCTCAAGTTCCACAACAGGTGTCACCTCCCCCCCGCCCCCCTCCCCTGGCCTGTCCGAAAACTGAACAGTTTGAACAAGCCACGGGAAGCCGCACCGCCTGTCTTAAAGGGGTCGAGCAGAGGCCACGGGACCCAGGGCTGCCAAGAAGGGGGCGCCGGCTGCCTCCTCCTCTACCTTCCCCAGGTTCAGGGGCTCAGAGGAGAGGGCCTGGCTGGTGGGTGGCTGACCCTTGACCCCACATCCCCCACAAACACCCAAGCCCTTTAGTCTGTGTTCTAGACTATCCTTTGGCTGTTGGCGTGTATGGGGGTCAAACGTCTCTGCTGCAAGGGAAGTCTCCCCCATTCCCCACCCTGGGTCCCCCCACCACGGCCCCCTTTACAGTCTTTTCCCTCCTCAGCCTGCCCCCCCAGGAGAGAGCCTTTCTTCTCTCTTCTTCCCTGCTAACAGCAACGCTTCCTGCAAATTCATCTAACATTCATTCATCTATTCTGAATCTACTGTGTGCTCGTGTGTGCCTATGTGCTAGTATGTGCCAGTCAGTCCTGGGGCTTGAACTCAGGGCCTGTGCATTGTCCCTGTACTTTTTTACGTAGGGCTAGTGCTCTACCACTTGACCCGCATCTCCACTTCCAGCCTTTTGCTGATTAGAGATACAGACCTTAGAGACATTCTTGCCGAGGCTAGCTTCAAACTGTGATCCGCAGAGCTCAGCCTCCTGATTAGCTAGGATGACGGCTGTGAGCCGCTGGCTAGTTCCGTGACGGTGTGTATGTGTGGTGGGTTGATGGTGGATAGAGGCGGTGATGGCGGCAGGGATGGTGGGGTGGGTGGGTGGTAGTGGGATGTGGGTAGTCAGATGGTGATGGTTGTAGTGATGATTGTGATGGAGACCATGATGGTCTTAATGGAGACTGTGAGGGGGCTCGGGGTGGTAGTGGTGATGGCGGTGATGATGGTGATGGTGATGATGATGATGAGGTGGTGGTGATGGTGATGGTGGTGATGATGGTGATGGTGATGATGATGATGAGGTGGTGGTGATGGTGATGCTGGTGATGATGGTGATGGTGATGATGATGATGAGGTGGTGATGCTGGTGATGATGGTGATGGTGATGATGATGATGAGGTGGTGGTGATGGTGATGCTGGTGATGATGATGAGGAGGAGGTGGTGATGGTGATGCTGGTGATGATGGTGATGGTGATGATGACAATGAGGTGGTGGTGATGGTGATGCTGGTGATGATGGTGATGGTGATGATGAGGAGGAGGTGGTGGTGATGGTGATGCTGGTGATGCTGGTGATGATGGTGATGGTGATGATGATGAGGAGGAGGTGGTGATGGTGATGCTGGTGATGCTGGTGATGATGGTGATGGTGATGATGATGAGGAGGAGGTGGTGATGGTGATGCTGGTGATGATGGTGATGGTGATGGTGATGATGAGGTGGTGGTGATGGTGATGCTGGTGATGATGGTGATGGTGATGATGATGATGAGGTGGTGGTGATGGTGATGCTGGTGATGATGGTGATGGTGATGATGATGATGAGGTGGTGATGCTGGTGATGATGGTGATGGTGATGATGATGATGAGGTGGTGGTGATGGTGATGCTGGTGATGATGGTGATGATGATGATGAGGAGGAGGTGGTAGTGATGGTGATGCTGGTGATGCTGGTGATGATGGTGATGGTGATGATGATGATGAGGAGGTGGTGGTGATGGTGATGCTGGTGATGATGGTGATGGTGATGATGATGATGAGGTGGTGGTGATGGTGATGCTGGTGATGATGGTGATGATGGTGATGGTGATGATGATGATGAGGTGGTGGTGATGGTGATGCTGGTGATGATGGTGATGGTGATGGTGATGATGATGATGAGGTGGTGGTGATGGTGATGCTGGTGATGATGGTGATGGTGATGATGATGATGAGGTGGTGATGATGGTGATGCTGGTGATGCTGGTGATGATGGTGATGGTGATGATGATGATGAGGTGGTGATGATGGTGATGCTGGTGATGATGGTGATGGTGATGATGACGATGAGGTGGTGGTGATGGTGATGCTGGTGATGATGATGAGGAGGAGGTGGTGATGGTGATGCTGGTGGTGGTGATGATGTTGGGATGGTGGGGATGGTGTGACGGTGATGGTGGTAGGGAAGACAGTGATGTTTACGGTGGTGGACACAGTATAGGGTGATGCTGGTGGCCTGGCAGTGTGGGGGCTGGCACTTGGGGCAGTTGTCTACAGAGCCTAGGCCATTCTAGTGGGCCCAAAGCACAGCGTGAGTTCCGGGGCAGCTCTAGATCGGGCATCTGTTGAGGGCCCCATCCGTACACTAAGACTTAAATAAGAATGCCTGAAATACGTCCCGTGATTTACAGTTGGTTTACCTTCATCTCCATCACCACCATCACCATCATCACTACCACCCAACCAAAATCTGGGTGTTCCCTTTTCTCCTGTGTGTGTGTACACCTCTATCCTCCTGTTTATACTTCCTGCATAGTTCCAATACCCCACTTTATTGGTTGAGATGGGGAGGTGTTTCTCACCATGGACCACGGGCAGGGACCCAGGGTGTGTACCACCATGTCCAACTCTTGAGCGGCCGCGATGGTCCCCTGCCTCCGCGGGGAGCCCTAGCATCCTCAATGGACGGCCACACTGGCTTGCCAGAGCTTGCTCCTCTCCCTCCATGCTGCTTGAGGTCAAGCACAGGCTCCCTGTCCTGGGCTGCCCCTGGCTTGCAGGTGCAGGGTGGAGGGGCCTTGAAGGGGGACTCAGGATTTCCTAGGAACCTTTCGGGGCTCCTTAGAGTTGGCATTCCCACTGATGCCCAGGGATGAGGACAGAGCCACCAAGCTGTCAGTTTAGAGCTGGCTGGGTTAGGATTTGGGGTCTTGTGGTCGGAGTCCCTTAGAATGCCCCAAGTGTCTTATCTCCGGAGCTGGCTGGCTATGCACTCTGTCCTTGATTGGCCCAGCATGGGACTTCCCCTGGCCTCTCTTGAGTTAGCCAGGCTCCACTGTGGCCACTAGGCCAGGCGGCAGGTGAGGAAGCCTTCCTGCTTCCCAGGGCGGGGAGAGTACACCGCGCCTCTGCAGAGCTGGGTGAGCAGGTTATAGTATTTCCACCCAAGAACTCGAGGCTTCACAGGGAGGGGGCTGGCCTGCCTCCCCCTCTACCTTCCCTACGCTGGGGGTCCAGAGGAGACCCCATGTGGAAGAGAAGGAATGGATGCCAGTGAGGCTGGATGAGAAAGTGATCAGGATGGTAGATTGTGATAGAAATACAGATCCTTGCCGGTGCCGGTGGCTCAGGCCTGTCATCTTAGCTACTCAGGAGGCTGAGATCTGAGGATCAAGGTTCAAAGCCAGCGGGACATCTGTGAGACTCCTTATCTCTGATTCACTTGCTAGAGTGCTTGCCTAGCAAGAGAAAGTATGTGTTGAGTTAAACCTACTATTACCACTGCTATCGCACGCATGCTCTCTCACACTTGTGCACACACTCATAAAACAAGTCAAAGCAGTGAAAATGGGAAATCCCAATTTCAATATCCATAAATAAATGAATGACGTTTTCTTGGCGCAGCCCATGCTCGTTCGTTAGGTGCCGTTCACGAGGGAGTCAAGCAGCTTCCACAGAGAATGGAGTAGTGCCCTTGTCGCCTTGTTGCTTTGCAGGGCTTCTGCTCAACACAGCACAAATCACAGTACTGCCATTAGAATTCAGTTTTGCCTCTTGGCCCTTTACAAAACTAAAATATGTCCTCTCTGGCTTTTTACCTATGGCTGTGGACCCCTGTACCGGAGTGTGGCTGGCCTCTGTGTTAAAAAATAAGTTTTCTGCTGGGTGCTGGTGGCTGACACCTGTAATTCTAGCAGCTCAGGAGGCTGAGATCTGTGGATGATGTTCGAAGCCAGCCAGGGTAGGAAAGCCTGTGAGATTCTTTTATTTTTTTTTTTTTGCCAGTCCTGGGCTTGAGCTCAGGGCTTGAGCACTGTCCTTGGACTTTCTCAAGGCTAGCACTCTACCACTTGAGCCTCAGCACCACTTCCGGCTTTTTGCTATGTATGTGGGGTAGAGAGGAATTGAACCCGGGTCTTTGTGCATGCTAGGCAAGCACTCTACCACTAGACCAAACTCCAGCCCCCAAGCCTGTGAGATTCTTGTTTCTACTAAACTATCAAAAAAAGCTGGAAGTGCCTGGGCACAGTGGCTCATGCCTGTAATCCTAGCTCAGGAGGCTGAGATCTGAGGATCACAATTCAAAGCTAGCCTGGGCACTAAAAAGTCCATGAGACTCTTATCTCCAATTAACTACCAGAAAACCAGAAGTGGTGCTATGGCTCAGAGGGTAGGGCAGTAGACTTGAGCTGAAGAGCTCAGGGACTGCACCCAGGCCTAGAGTTCAAGACCCACGACTGACAAAAAAGAAAAATAACTGGAAGTGGAGTTGTGATTCAACTGGTAGAGAGCTCGCCTTGAGCAAAGAAGCTCACGGACAGTGCCCAGGCCCTGAGTTCAAGCCCAGAGACTGGCACGGACACACACACTCATGAAAAAACAAGATTTTCAAGCATGGGTTTGTTGTCTATTTATTTACTTCTGTGTCTTTGCCATCTAGAAGTGCTTAGACTTATTTTTTTATGGTGGGGGGAGGCACCTGGGCTTGAACACAGGACTTTGGGCTCTCACTTGGTTTTTTACTCAAATTTGGTGCTTTACCACTTCTGTTTTTTTTAATGACTAATTGGACATAAGAGTCTTTCCTATTTGTCTTCCTGAGCAGACTGTGAACCACAATCCTCAGATTTCAGCTTCCTGAGTAGCTAGGATTATAGGTGTGAGCCACCAGTGTTTGACAAGAAGTATTTAGACTTTTGTGTCTGGACATGATGGAGATAGTTCTGGAAACCCTCAGAAGTGAGTCTGAATTTGTCCTAGACCAGAGTTGTTTAAAAGCTTAAAAGCAAACCGTGGTGATAGCAAACTAATTTCAAATAACATAGTTGCATCCCAGAACAAAATCAACAATATTCAAAAGAATACAACGAAATCCATGATGGTTGAAGAACTAAGTGATGGAGTGGTTGGTAGTAAGAGCTGTGTTTCTCATGGCTAGAGAATGAAAAGGAAGCAAAGAAGGAAGGAGGGGTAGGAGAGAGGGAGGGAGGGAAAAATAAAGTGAAGTTTGGATTGGAAGAGGGAGACACAGGCATAAACCTATGTTTAGTTTAATGTAGGTTCAGTGAAAACATAAAGTATTCTAGATATGTGTGCATATAGTAAGGTTACATTCTTTGCAGAAATATGAAAGCTTTTCTTTCTTTCTTTTTTCTGGTACTGGGGCTTGAACTCTGGGCCTGGGCGCTGTTCCTGAGCTCTTCAGCTCAAGGCTGATGTGCTGTACCACTTGAATCACAGCACTACTTCCAGTTTTCTGGTAGATATTTATAGATAAGAGTCTCATGATTTTTCCTGCCCAGCCTGGCTTTGAACCACAACCCTCAGATCTCAGCCTCTTGAGTAGCTAGGAGAGTAGGCATGAGCCACTGGCACCCAGCTTCACATGCAGTTTTGACCCAAAATGGTCAAAATAATAATACTTGTAAAGAAAAAAAAAATCAAAAGAAATTCTGAATCAGGCACCAATGACTCACACTTGTAATCCTAGCTACTCAGGAGGCTGAGATGTGAGGACTGTGGTTCAAAGCTAGCCTGGGCAGGAAAACCCATGAAACTCTTCTCTCAAATTAAGTAGCAAAAATCCAGAAGTAGAGGTGTGGCTCAAGTGTTAGAGTGCTAGCTTTAAGCTAGCCTTGAGTAAAAAGGCTCAGAGTCAGCACTCAGGCTTTGAGTTCAAGCCCCAGGACAGGCACTAACAAAAATAAAAAGAAGTTCTATGGGTTGGGAGATGTAGCTCAGTTGGCAAAGCACCAGCTAATGAGTGAAAACATAAGGTATTGAATTTGAGTCCCAGTCTCCAATAAAAAAATTCCAAAACCCCAAAGATGAATGTCCCATGCATGTATAATGCAGTTCAGTGGATGTGGAGAAGCTCAGCCAGTCTCATGTTGCCAAACTTGTGCCTGAATCACTGTGTGATCTGCCTACTGTCTCCATGCCCTTAATTTTGGGGAAATCTGCCTCCCAACTAGCACATGTTGCCCCAGAAGAAAAAAAAAAAGCAAGGTAAAAATTATGGTAATCCTCTCAAGCCACAAAAGGGCAGGTGATGTGTTTAATTGAAGTAATAAAATAAAAAGTTAGCTTTGTTGAGAGCTGGCCTGTCTTTAGCAGATGCTGGCGACATTATAGGAAGAGAGACTCAAACATCCATGGGACGGGAGCATCGTAAACGCATGTGCAGTTCTTCTGCCATGCCATTTTCTTGGAAACACACACCTGTAGGTGCCCAAGGTCTACTGAGTGGGTTACCTCTGCTTCCAGGGCTTAGTAGCCAGGACTTCTGCTAGTGGCAAACCAACACCCTCCAGTAAAAGGAGAGATGGCAGATCCTATTAGAAAGTAAAGGGAGAGATTTCTTCCCTCCCTCCCCTCCCCAAAGAGCTCCCATTGGCCAGGCTGGAGTGAACTTAGACAAATAAACAGCAGAGTATTGGATTATTACCCCAAATCAGCTCCCATGACAGTGGCAGACATGACTAATGGATCATCGCACTTCTCATCCCCTTAGATGAGTGTTTAGAATTTTCTCAGCCGGCTGCATGTCCTGTTTGGGCGTGTTGAGATCTTGAACCTGGAGATCTGATTCCCTGGGTTTGCAGCCTGGCTCCACCACCAGGTAGACCTTGGGCTTCTGACCCTGGACTAAGTAACTTACTTTCTTACACCGAGCCTGGATTTTCTGATTTTCAGTGTTTCCACAATTCCACTTGGCATTCATCTCACAGGATTCTGGTGAGGATTCGATGAGTGAATGAATGTCAGGGGGAAGGACACACGCCTCTGCTTAGAGCACAGTCTAGGCCCTCATAAGCCGTGGCCATGCAGAGTCCCCCAATCACACGCTGCTCACCAGCCTTTGTCTAAGAGGGAGTAGCCTTCGTGGCTGGAGGAAGCTGGGGGGCAGGGGACAGGAACAAGCAGGATCCAGACCCGTGCTCAGGGCAGATCTCTGCCTTTGTGGATCCTCAGCTAGCAGATCAGAAAACCTTGGATAGACCCAGAAGAAAATTGTCCCATTTTTGGGCAGAGTGAGCAGTCGTTGAAATTTAAGACGTCCCTGTTCAAAAATGTCCCCGCTGTGAGCGCTGCTGGGCGGATTAGCCGGCATTCCTTCTCCTCCATTGAGTGGAGTCACAAGCTAATAAATATTTCAGAATTGTCTGTATTCAATCCAGCCCTTGTCCCGTTTGACGTCTGTTCTCTCAGCTTTCAGAAGGAGACAGGTGCAGAAGGATGAAAAGGGATTTAATTACTAAACATCTCAACTCCCGATATGCAAACACATGCTGTCCTGAGCACATACCTACAGCACACGGTCACGCACGCCCCGGCCTCTCACTGGTGTTGCACACACAGCCCCAGACACACACACACACACACACACACACACACACACACACACCATGGCTATGCCCATGACCTGCCAGTGTCATACTGTGATCACATGTGCATGCTTGCATCTAACATACATACAAATCACATGTAAGCACGTGGCAGACAGCACATGTGAACACACATGTGCCCTTGTACACTCACTAGATACTAGGATGTTAACACAAGCATGCTTATCATCCATGCACATGGGTATATATACACGATATACTTATTTGTGTGTGTGTGTGTGCATGTGTGTTTGTGCTAGTCCTGGGGCTTGAACTCAGTGCCTGGACACTGTCTCTGAGCTTTTATGCTCAAGGCAGGCACTCTACCGCTTGAGCCATAGCTCACTTCTGGCTTTTGTGGGTGGTTCATTGGAAATAGGAGTCTCACAGAGTTTCCTTCCCAGTCTGGCTTTTTGAACCCTGATCTTCAGATCTCAGCTTCCTGAGTAGCTAGGGTTACAGAGGGAGCCACCAGCTCCTGCCAGGATACACTTATGTATCCATGTGCATGTCTACACACAGCGTAGCCATACAGACATTCAGGTGTAGGTACATGTGTGTAGTGTGTTTCTGGGAAAGGCAACCTTCAAAGGCCCTGTTACTGTCTGGCCACATTGTTTACTGTAGGAAAACAGGAGATTTGGGGAAAAGGAGAACGGAATTGGAAGGTAGGCATTTATGCTGTTCACATTGCACATTTCAGCTTCTCCATATGATTTAACATGTGCACACAACACACAAATGTGCACGTGGGCATAGATCCATATCACTCTGTGCCAAAAATGTTTTAGGCCCGGTACCAATGGCTCACACCTGGAATCCTAGTTACTCAGGAGGCTGAGATCTGAGGATCCAGGTTTGAAGCCAGCCCAGGTGGGAAAGTTGCTGAGATTCTTATCTCCAAATAACCACAGAAAGTTGGAAATGGAGGTGTGCTTCAAGTGGTAGACCTCCAGCCTCGAGTGAAAAAGTCAAGAGACTGAATTCTGAGTGCAAGCCCCCTGCATGCATATGCGTGCACATGCGTGCGCGCACACATACACATACACACACACACACAGAATGCTCTTGCAAAACTGCAATACAGGTTATGATAGGACATGTTTGCACGCAGATCTATGCCTACACATGGCACAGATGTATGTACAGGTGCCACACACATGCACGTTCACCTGTGTGTTGGGAAGCCCAGCTCTTTCTCCTGTCTGGTAACTTGCTGTTCTCTTAAAGGCTGGGCATGTGTGTGGTGGGGGGGTGTGGACTCAGAGACTTGGAGAAAGAGTTTCTAAAATGCAGTTGGTGTCTGGTCTTGGCACGGAGAAGGGTTTTGTGGACCTAGATTAATGTCAGGGCAGACAGGTGGGACAGGGTGGTTAGGACAGAGGAAGCACAGCTGGACTTGCAGTCCCTCACAGCCACTCCCAGGGCTGGCTGCTGGCCCAGGAGACCAGGCCTACCTTTCGGCTGCTGCCTGCTTTGCCTCCTCTCAAACCTTGTCCATGCAATGATGAAAGCAACAGTGAGCCCCTTCTCAGAGTCAGGTGAGACCTCTGGGCTCTTACTTACTCTGTGCCATGCTCAGCCTTCAAGACATTGATTCTCAGTGGGCTAGTCTCAGTCCTTAGGGCCTGGTCTCAGCCCCAAGTCAAGCAAGGCCCCAATCATGATCTCTCCCTCTCCCCTGCCCCCCAAGGCAGGGCCATTGCAAACAGACTAGGGTTGAGAGACTTTCAAATAACCAATCTTGGGATGCTTTCAAATAATCCATCAGTAGGCCCTATGGAAATATATGCAAATGAGATATGTAAATCAGCACCGAGTCTTTTTGCATCTGCCCCCAGCCCTACCACCTGCCCTAGGTGATCAGTTTCTTCCTTCCTCTTGACAGGAAGGATGGGAGCTGTGAGTCCAGCAGGAACCAGGCTGGAGGTCTGAGGGCCCAGAGCACTAGCCTGGAGCAGACCTCACCCCCACCGGCCCTCTCAGCACTGCCAGGACTCTCCCCAATGGCTAGATGCTAGAGAGTCCCCTTCCCTTGTGGCAGCCTCCACTGGCTCTGCCCACATTCACCCTGAGCACAACCTCTCTCATTATCAGTCCAATACACACTTAGTCCAGGCACAGACACACAGAAATGACGCCTACTTAGCCACACCTGCACACTCATTGACACATCCATACACTCGTACACACAGTCACACATGCCCACCACACTGTGCTGCTTGCACTCACATTCACACTTTTCACAGGCGTCATTTAGAGGTGTCTGTACACTTGGGTCCCCTCCAGGTCAAGAATCCAAGATCCAGCTGGGTGCTGGTGGCTCATGCCAGTAATCCTGCCAAGGCAGATAAACTGGAGACACTCTTATTTCCAATGAACCAGCAAAAAGCTGGAAGTGGGGGCATGGTTCAAGTGGTAGAGCACTACCAGTTATGAGTAGAAAAGGCCAAGTGATATTGCAACCTCAGTGTGTACCCATGCATGCACGCACACACACACACACAGAATCAGGGGTCCTGGGAGAAGCAGGCAGGTGGGGGCTATAGGCTGACTGGGCGTCCCAGGGCGAGCTCTCTTCCTGGAGGTTTGCGAAGGGGCCAGAGGCCGGGGTCCCTGGGGGCTTCCCTGATGGATAGGGACCCCCACCCCCAACCACAAACAGCCCACGACAGCCTTTAGGGTAGGCGGCAGGCACTGCTTGGCGAATGCCTCCCTCAGGAAGCGGTAATTGAGGGGTAGAGAATTAGATAATCAGTATTGCCAGGAAGTCGGGATGGGCCCTGGTTGCTTTTGTCCCTAGAACGAGCACCCAGGGAAGGCAGGGAGGAACCCAGCCAAGCCTGGAGGAGACTGTAAGCAGGACTGCGTTTCTTTATTCCGCCTCTGTTATCTCATGGGGCTCCTTGGAGGGACCTGAGCCACAGGTGCCTTCTCTGTCACGAATAAGATGGACCTGGGTTCAAATCCTGCCTCTTCTACATGTTATCTGTAAGCTCCAGCGAATCCCCTCATCCTTAGGTCTCTTCCTGCCAGTGAGGTGTCAGCAAACGCCATGAACCACATGGGCTGGTGCCAGTCTCACAAGTCCACCCAGCCACCCGGGGAAACCAGTTCTTGTTGTTATCCTCCCCACTTTAGAGATGGCCCATCTGAGTCTGGAGCCACGTACTAGGACAAGCCAGAGCCCGGAGTGGAACCCAGACCTCTGGGTTGTCAGGGCCCATACATTCCCAAACTCCAGCAGGCTGCTGCCTCCACCTTTGACCCATCCACATCCACCAGGCACCCCCTCAGGCCTCTGGGCCAGATTTGCATAGTTTCTGTCCTCATGAGCACTGCCTGGCCCTCTGAGTCCTCCCTGAGCACCGCCCTCACCGCCAGGGCCTCTGCCCCATCTCTTTGGAGACTTTCCTCAAGATCACCGAGGTCGGACCTGCCTGGCCTCAGACAGATGGGAGAATCCCACCTCTACTCCAGGCCGTAGAACCCTGCACTCTGCACCCAGGTCTACCCAGCCCAGCCCTGCGATGAGGCCAGGCATGGCAGGGGGTCCTCTGTGCCTTGGTTTTCCCTTTTGTCCATGGAAGCCTTTGGACACTCTAGCCTCTCTGCAGTGCTCCCTCTGCGAGCATTCACAGGCAGCTGTTCCCACTGCCTAAAAGGCTTTGCCCAGATCTGCCAGCCTTGCTCGTCAACCCCTTTGGGACTGATCTCCTCTCCTGTGCCGCTGTCCCCTTGCCCAGTGGGCCCCTCCGTGCCACCTTCTCCTGGAAGGGCTGGTTATCCGATCCTTTTATCTCCACTGTGGTCTGTCTGTTCTACTCTAAACCCTGGATTTTGCCAGGGCAAGGATTTGCATTGATCATATTTATTGCGATGTCTGATGCCCAGTTTTATTCTCTGCTCTGCCTGGTATATAAGAAGTGCTCTTTGTTGTGTATCTACTTCCTATTATACTTCCTATTACACTTAGCAAATGCCCATTGCAGAGATAAGAAGACCAAGGCCCAGGCAGGTCCTCTGAGCGCCTCTGGTAGGGCCAGAGTCCAGGATTCCCTGTGAGAAGCCCAGCAGACCTCCCCGCTCTCCATCTCAGTCCTGCTTGGGGCTTGTGTTCCCTCTCCCTGCCTGCTCTAGGTGTTCTTGTTGGGTGTTGGTGGGGGCTGATGGTTGGCCAGATAGTCTGCCTATCACTCAGGGACCTAGAAGGAGCCACTGGGGGCGGGCCAGAGCCTTCCCGCTCCTCCTTCCCCTCCAAGCTGCCCACCCACTCCCCATTCCAGGCTGGAAATTTGATATCTTGTAGCCCCATCTGCTCGGCAGAGGTCCTGGTCCTCTGCCCTGGAGGCCCCAGGCCAGTGCAGGGGCCGCTGTGGAGCTGTGATTGGGGGCTCAAGGAGCAGGCCTGGCATCCACGCCAGGTGCACCATTGTGATGCCCTGGCACCTGCCTGGCAGGTGGCAGCCCGGCTTGAGTGGACC
>NC_143514.1:77901637-77940840 GCF_031878675.1 Megascapheus bottae
GGCCTGAACTCAGGGCCTGGCCACTATCCTTGAGTTTTTTTCACTCAAGGTTGATACTCTACCACTTGAGTCACAGCTGCATTTCTGGCTTTTGCTGGTTCATTGGAGATAAGAGTCTCATGGACTTTCCTGCCCCAGCTGTCTTTGAACCGTGATCCTCAGATCTCATCCTCCTGAGTAGCTAGGATTACAGGTGTGACCCATCACCTGCCTAAAAGCCAGGTATTTTGAAGCACAGCTTAAAGGGATTATAGGGACCAGAAGGGGACTTTTCGGGGAGACTCGGGACAGGGGATAGCGGAATGGTCAGGTGAGCAAGTGAGGTTACCCATGTCTAGTGAGGATAAGATCTGCCATGAAGATACCCCGCATCTGACACTCAGAGCCTTGCGGGAGTCCCCCCTGGGCACAGGGGAGACACAGAACCCTGGCCCAACGTTCAGCGACTCTGGAATTTTAGAGTTCAAAGCACATGGCCCATAGCAGTGGTCTTGGCAAAGGCTGGACACCGGCTGTCATTAGCAAGCTTTGGGTTTTCGGGTTCTATCCTATCTGAGCTGTGTGACCTTGGACAAGTGACCTGGATCTATCTAGGTCAGCGTGAACCTAATCGCCTTGTCGCATGACCCCAGCAAAGGCCTTGGTCTCAGGCCTGCCCTGCCTGCCTCAGGGGAGTTGGCAGCAGGTCCTCAGCTCCGGCTGGGGTATGGGGATCTGGAGCCCTGGGGCAGACGGGTGTCCCCGGGTGGAGACTAGGTTCTGCCTCCCTTGCCATGCCTGAGCCCCAGGGCTCAGCCTGTGGGACACTGGGTGTGGACTTCTCTCAGCTGAGTCATCTGTCCTGGGCTACAGTGGTGACCCAGATGGGGCAAGATGGTGACAGATGTTTATCTCTGTCATCTCCTCAGGGACCTCCCCTTCCCCTTCCTCTTCCTGTCTCAGCCCCATCCTCAGCCCTTGGGTGTGCCAGGCTGATACCACTTTAACTCAGCCCCTAAATCTCTCCTGTCCTGACCAAGGTCTACAGGCCACCCTAGGCCTCTGGCCCTCCCAAGTTCAGTGAGACTAGTCAGAGCTGCCACTAATTGAGCGCTTAGCAATTACCAGGTACTACTTTGCATATATTATATCTAATCCCCCCATTTGCCAGATGAATCGTTACTATTATTATCTCCATTTTACAGATGCCAAAAAGAAGGCTCAGAGTTGAGTGGCTTGCCCAAGGTTAGGGCTAGGGTGGACAGGCTGGGGTGGTAGCATCCTCCCAGTATGCTTTACGCCTTGCCCTCCTCATTATTCTCAGAGCCTCCAGCTCGCTGCCTTTACACCAGTTTCTCTGGGATCCTATCACTCCAGCCTTTCTCCAGGAACTTTCCAGAAGGACTAGCCAAAGAGGGAGGCCAGTGTAGAGGGAGGCTCTCCAGTAGCTCTCACTCCACTCCAGGATGGGGTGGGGGGGACTCCTGGGCTGTGCCACTGCCAGCTGCCTCCTTCCGAGGACCAGGAGAGGCGGGGGAGGTGCAGGGAGGGGCTGGGTGGGGGGGGTGCCCAGCTGGTGAGCAGCGATCTCCTCTTATCCAGCATCACTGCATCCTGGCTTCTTGGCTTGTCCAGGCTGAAGTTTCACATCTCGCTTTCACTTTGGCCTCTGCTCACTCCCAGAGGGAGGGGGCAGCCGCTGGGCCTGGGAGTGTGGGGCTGATGTGGGGGGGCAGATTCTGAGGCAGAACCCCATTTCCTACATGTGCAAATTTCTGCTACCTGAAGAGACCAAGAACAAACGACAAGCAAGCACCACGCAAGCGCTGTCTCTGTCCTGCGCTTGGGGCTCGCTCCTTTTTCTGTTTTCTAGATGCAAATAGCTTTGATGGATCAGCTCCCCTCTTGTTATGAAGGTCACAGATCATAGATATTTGTTACGTAAGGTTTAAACAATACAAAAAATAAAAAATAAAGAAGGTCCCTAGCTGGGCGCTGATGGCTCACGCCTGTAATCCTAACTATTCTGGAGACTGAGACCTGAGGTTCCAGGCAAGCCCGGGCACATATATTAGAGACACTCTCCTTTCCAATTAACTAGCAACCAAGCTGGAAGTAGAGCTGTGGCTCAAGTGGTATAGTGCCAGGCTTTAAAAAAAAATGGCCCTGAGTTCAAGTCACAGTCTGGGCACAAAACAAAAATCTCTCTGGCCCTGTCTGTGAGTCTCAGCAGCACCCCTCTGCTGTCCCTCAGCTCCATCTGTCCATCTGCTGAGGGGACTCAGCTCACAGGGGGCCTGCCTGGCCCAGGTGGCCGGGACAGGCCTGAGAAGCAACGTATGGCTTAGGTTCCAGCGTCACCGTGCCTGCAGCAACTGTGACGACACGAATACTCTTTCCTCTCTGTGAACCTTGATTTTCCCATAGAGAATGGAGAGGGAGAAGGAGAGGGAGGGAAAACCTGCTGCTGGGAGGAGTTTGGGGGCTGAGGGGTATAAATGTGCTCAGTCCTGGGGAAGGGGTCCTGGGCGGGTGCTGGGTGTGGTGGAGATGAAGCTGGGACAGAAGACAAGGGGGACGGTGAGGAAGGCTGGGAGGGCTGACCCATGGTGAGGAAGGATCCATACCTCTTCCTCCATCTCAATGTTCTCTGTCTCTCTCTCTCTCTCTCTCTCTCTCCTCAGAGTGGAACCCAGGACCTTCAATCTTCTCACTGTCATTTATATTCTGCATTAAAAAAATTACACACATTGGGGCCTGGCGTGTGGCCTAGTGGCAGAGTGCTTGCCTAGCCTGCATGAAGCCCTGGGTTGGATTTCTCTGTTCCACATACACAGAAAAAGCCGGAAATGGTGCTGTGATTCAAGTCATAGAGCTGTAGCCTTGAGAAAGCCCAAGGACAGTGCCTCAGGCCCTGGGTTCAAGCTCCAGGATTGGCAAAAAAAAAAAAAAAATTATACATACACACATTCAGAGATTGCCCAGCAAACATGAGGTCCTGAGTTCAAACCACTCCAGGACCAGCTCAAACACACACATACAAACACACACACTTCTATCGACACACAAACACCCCTTGTGAAGAAATTAGAGAACACATCAAGCGTGTAACCCTTGTTCTGAGCCCTTGAATCAACCTCTTCTTCTGTGGGCTTGCTCTACAGCAAGCAGAACTGAAGACTAGATTCAGGAGGGACTGTCCCAGCTGAGAGGCCCACATCCTGGGCTGGGTGGAGGGAATCTGAGGAATAGGAGAAAAACTGCCCCACCCCCGGCCGGGGTCCCCCAGAGATACCACCTTAGGGACATGGCAGCTCAAGGATGGAAGACAAAGGCCAAGAAGCAGGGAGGCCACGAGGAGGGAGGAAAGGGGACGGGGAGAAACTGTCTGCAGCCAGAGCCCCACAGGGTGAGGGGGGCTGGCAGATGAAAGATGGGAGTGGGCTCTGAAAGTGTGATGTCAGCAGCGGACGGGCTCGCCAGCGCTCAGCGCTGCCAGGCAGGCAGGGGGGCGCTTTGAGGCCGAGAGGAGGGAAGGATGGCCAAAGAGCTAGGCTAGGCCATAAATCTTCAGTAGGGTTCACTGAACACCCCAAGAACCCGATCTCCTGTTGCCAGAGGGCCCTGGTGTTTGGGGTTCCTCCATCATTCTTCTCTCCACCCCCCCATCCCTGTCTTCCCCGGAATGTCCTTCATTCGGCCCGCAGGGTTCGTGTCACCCCGTTGAGTGTGGGCTCTGTGCCACTGTACACTTCGGAGAATCATTAGCAGAAATCATTAGCTAGAATACAGCCTCCCCCATAAATCTCCCTGCACCTGGATCGTTTGTCCGTGCCTCATTTCCATCTTCCCAACTTTATGATTTGTCCCTCCTTTGATGAGCATTTTTTCCCATCAATTGTGCCATAAGTGCTCGCAGAGAAAGACCCCACCCCCACCCCCATTCTGACCCCCATCTCCCGCACATGGCTTTGGGCTCCTCGCCCTGCATGCTGGGTAAAGCATCCCCCCAGACCCCTCCTCAGCTTGTCCCTCAAAGGGCAGCTTTAAGACATGGTCATGCAGCCCCCCCCCCCCGCCCTCCTCTGGGTGCCACACATGCTTTCTGCATGGCGGAAAGGAGGAGCTGAGAAGAGCCTGAGGCTGGGCTGGTGGCTCAGAAGTCTCAATTGCTGTCCTCGCTCACAGTGCAATCTCCAGCTTGTCGCTTTACCTCTCTCTGAGTCTTGGTTCCCTGGTCTGATCCAGAGGCTAGCACTGCTTATCGCTTATGGTTATCGTGTATGGTGGGGTCATTCCTTCTCTCAGGCATCTGTGCTTTCATTCCTTGAAAACAACTTGGTAGCCAGGCACTGGTGGCTCACGCCTGTAATCCAAGCTACTCAGGAGCCTGAGATCCAAAGGGTGTGGTTCAAAGCCAGCCCAGGCGGGAAAGTTCATGAGACTGGTCTCCAGTGAACCAGCAGAAACCCAGGAGTGGTGCTGTGGCTCAGCGTGGAAGAGTGCACACAAGACAAGCACACCTACTCAACGAGGGCACAACCAGCAGAGACACCTGTGTGCTGGCGGAGGGTCCGGGGACGTGGCTTTGAACCCTGTGTCTGCCCGTCCCACTCCCTGTGACACTGACAGCCAGCATGTTATTATCTGTTGTTGTGAGACTCAGGCCCATCCAGAATTGAACTCTGTGAACAAAGACATCTAGGAAAAAAAGGTAAAGAAGAACAGAAACCCTGGCAGAGTTCTGGGCGGGAGAGTTCAACATGTCTCCTGCCCAGCAAGAGCTTTGGACAGAGCAGGACCTGCTGGTTCACGCCCATAATCCCAGGTCTTCAGGATCGGGATTGGAGGCCAGTCCAGGCCAAAGGCTCACAAAACTCCATCTCAACCAGTACAACAAAGAAACAACCAAAAACTGGGTGTGGCAGTTCATGCAGTCCTTGGGGAAGCATAAATAGGAAGATCAAGACCCGGGCCAGCCCAGGTATAAACTCAAGATCCTTCCTCAAGAATAGCCAAAGCGAAAAGGGGCTGGGATATGACTCAAGTGGGTAGAGCACCTGCCTAGAAAGTGTGAGTATCTGAGCTTCAACTCCAATACTCCAGGAAGGAAGGAAGGAAGGAAGGAAGGAAGGAAGGAAGGAAGGAAGGAAGGAAGGAAGGAAGGAAGGAAGGAAGGAAGGGTGAGAAAGAAAGAAAGAAAGAAAGAAAGAGCCTCTTATAGGTCAAATGAACCCCAGGAAAGGACTCAGAGGAATGAGGAGGGAGAACTCAGAATTCTAGACGTACAGGAGAATGGTTTACAGGCCCAAGAGCACAGTTCCTCTGTCCCCACAGGTGTGGAACCCCAAGGAGGTGCCTGCTCCCAGGCTGGCCTGAGGACGTGAGGTGTGGGCAGATCTGCCAATCTAGATGTCTCCCCAGATGTGATCTTTGGGCCTGGGAAGTGGGGTTTGGCCCCTTTGCCCACAGAAGCCGGGTGTCTCTGGGTGGGGCTAGGGGCATGGAGACCCTGGTGGGAGCAGCTCATCTGAAGAGGAAGCTGTAGAAAAGGGACACGCCCACTCTAATGTACCAGACCCTCCCCACCTGGAGGGCAGGGGAGGGACGAGGCCAGTCCGGTGACCAAGCCCGGTATCTGCAGAGGTGTCTGTCCTGAAGTCACACTGTGGGAGGCCTGGGAGCCTGCCAGGTGGGTGTAGAAGTCATGTGGCCTCAGGCAAGTTACTTAACATCTCTAGGTCCCAGTTTCCTCCCTTTTAGAAGGGATAATAAACTTCACAGACTTCCCAAGTTTGTTGGAAGGATTAATTATACCCCTCTTTCTATGGCGCCTGGCACACAGTAGGTGCTCAATAAATGACGGTGAAGGTCCCCTTCCCCAGAGCTGTTCTCAGCATAATATCCTTTCGGGCTCTGTGACTTTCTTGTGAAATGGCAGAAGGTTGACTAGTGATGCCCATTTTAAAGGTGGAGAAACTGAGGCTGCCCTGAAAGACCCAGAATGGATCATAGTTCACAGTGGAAGCGGCGTGGAGGGCCCAGGCCCACAGGTTTCCACCTCCCTGCGCTACCTGGCAGCAGACCCCCCAATTTATCTGCCTGCCCTCCCCCCACACACCTCAATTTGTGAATTCCCAGAGTTGAAAACAAAGCAGGGATTTGAATTCATCAACACACTCCCACGGGGGTGAGTCACCCCGAGAGTGAGGAGAGTGAGAGCCGGGATCTGACCCAGCAGATCCCCCCACCCCAGCAAGGGCGGCAGCAGACCCACTGACGCCAGGGCCCTGGGGAGGGAGGGTCCCCAGGAGGGGGGATGGGTAGGAGAAGGTCCCATGGCTTCTGTCTACCTGTGTCCCTCAGGTTCAGAGGGCTTGGACCCCATTGGGACACCCAGGACAGAGCCCTAAGCCAGGGAAGCAGAGTGGAGGTGGGGGGAGCAGGAGGGGGTGGGAGAGAGGGGGAGGGGGTGGGGGTGGCCGGCGCCACAGGCTGAAAGCAGCTTGGAGATTTTACAGGTCGCATTATCTTTTATGGGCACCCTAAAAAGAATGTCAGGCACTGGAGGGTTTTTTTTTTCTCTCCCTCTCTCTCTTTCCTCTTTTCTTTCTTTCTCTTTTCTTTATTTATTTTTGGACTGTGATGGGGGGTGTGTGAGATCTATTGCTCGGCCCCCAGGACTTGCCCAGCCCCAACTGCCCCTGCTGTGTGCTGGGTTCTAGGCCTGCTTGCTTCTTTGTGGGGATGGGAAGGGACCTGCGTTCCCCACCAAGCTGGGACCCCAGTTCCTTCTGCCTCCCACCTGGCTCCAGGCACACATACAGGAATCTACTCTGGGTACCCACTCTGTTGTTTATCCCGTACTGAGGGGTACAGCTGGAACCCCTAGAAGGATCCTGATCTTTTCACCCTTTTCCCTTCTCCTGATCTACCCCCTGCCAGAAATCTGGGTCCTGGGATCCTCAGAAATCATCTTTGAGGCCCAGAAGTCTGATAGTGTGTGTGTGTGTGTGTGTGTGTGTGTGTGTGTGTGTGTGTGTGTGCTGAGACTTGAACACCAGGCTTGGGCACTGTCCCTTCGCTTTGTTGCTCAATGCTACTGCACTACTACTTATGCCACACCTCTACTTCCAGCTATTTTGTTGGTTCATTAGGGATAAAAGTGTGGGATTTGTCTGTCCAGGATGGCTTTGAACTGTGATCCTTCCTTCGCAGCCTCCCCAGCACCTACGTTTCCAGGCAGGAGTCTTGCCGGCCTCCCGTCATCCTCTGGAGCTCTGGCCACACGTTTGGAGCTTTGCCTCATTACCCTTAAGGAACATGGCATGCTGGAGCAGAGAGAGGGAGGTCTAGATGAGAAGTGTATGTGTGGTCTCGGGACAGGGCTAGCTAGGTGGAGAACACTCAAAGACTGAGTTGGTGGTGAGCTGGGGTCCTGGCTCCACCACTCACCGTCTCTGAACCTCAACGTTCCATGCATAAGTTGGGCTGATAAGTCAGGCACTGTTGGCTCATGTCTGTAATCCTATCTACCCAAGAGACTGAGACCTGAGGATCATAGTTCAAAACCAGTCTAGGTGGGAAAAGTCCATGAGACTCTATGGCTCAAGTGGTAGAGAGCTAGCTCTCCACAGAAAAAGCTTAGAGATTGCACTCTGGCCCTGAGTTCAAGACCCAGTATGGGCACCAGAAAACCCGATGGATAATGAGACACTTGCCATCTCATGAGGTGGAGTCACTGGTTCAGGGCACCTGACACATAGAGCTCAATAAATGGACTAGTCATCGCTGCCAGTGCTGTTATTTATCACAGGGCTGCATCCAAGCTCTGCTCTCAGGCCCCAGGAACTCCGGGAAGAGGGGGACACAGCGCTGACGTGGCAGCAAGAGGCAGAAGGTGGAAAAGCAGGAAGAACTCCAGGCCACGATACTGGGGCGAGGGGACAGGGGTGTGACCGTGCTTTCCTTGTAGATGGTTAAGAAAGACGAGAGATGAGCCAAGAAAGCCAGTGCCGCCCAGGAAAATTAGGCAGTGGGCCTAATGAAAACCAGGCAGCGGGCCAAGCGAGAACTGCGACCTTCCATCTGCCTCTCCTCTCTCTTCCCTCGGAGCCCGGCCAGGTGAGGCAGGGCCTATGCCTGGAGCTACATACAGCTCAGGACTGACCCCAGGACCAACGAGGGGGTACGGGGGTACAGATAAAGAAGCCTGCGGAATGGTGTGGACCATCTTGAAGTTACACAGCTAGCTTTGGCCTCAGAGCCATGTCTTCTCTCCTCCTCCCTCTACTGGGGCTTGAACTCTGGAGGCCTCGTAGGCTCCCTCAGCTTTGACATTCAACGCTGGCGCTGTACCACTTGAGCCACAGCTCCACTTTTGGCTTTTTGCTGGCTCCTTGGAGTTAAGAGTCTCATGGACTTTTCTGCCCCAGCTGGCTTTAAACCTTCATCTTCTGAGTAGCTAGGATGACCTGTGAACTGGATGGCTCCTTTATGTCCACCCCAGGGACCCCAGCAGACAGGGTCCCCGTGAGAACCCAGGTCTCCGGCCTCTGGCTCTCCTGCTCCTGGCTAGGGTCCAGAGGAATTGAACCTGCGGACCATTTCCCCCCCCCCCCACCCCTTTGTTGAAGGCCTGGCTTTCTCAAGCTCTAACGCCTCAGTCTCACTCTGCCCTCCACAATGTCGTTGACCCTTCATCAGAGTGGCCTGATAATGAAGCCCCGCCCCCATCAAGGTTTCTTTCCATCTTGGAGTTTTCTTAAAAGTTTATGGAACCAAGGCTAGAGGGCACCACTCACTGACAGAATGCGTGATTAGATGTGCAAGGCCCTGGTTCGTATCTCCAGTACCCAGAATGAAAATGACAGCCCAGCGCGGTGGTATAAGCCTTAATCCCAGCAGAGTGGAGAATCATGTCTTTAGTTCTCCAGTACTTTGAGGTCTGACGGGGCCACATGGCAAGTCACTGCCTCAGAATTAATCAATCCATTAATTAATTCTTTAAGTATTTCTTCTGGGCACCGGTGACTCACACTTATCATCCCAATGACTCAGGAGGCTGAGATCTGAGGATCGTGGTTCAAAACCAGCCCGGGCAGGAAAGTCCATGAGACTCTTATCTCTAATTAACCACCAGAAACCAGAACAGCATGTGCGAAGGTCCCGAGGCAGGAAGATCCCGAAGTATTGGAAGAACTAAAGTAACGATGTTGACCGAGGGCTAGTGACCATTCCCTCTTGCTTTCTAGCTATGTGCTTGGTGGACAAAGTCTGAGGCCCCACTGGGGCGAGAATGAATTTTCTGCCATCCCAGAAGCTCTACTGTATTTCATGCCATGGCCCCGTGTGCTGTCCTCCCCCTGGCTGCCCTGGTGGGGGTGGGGGCGGGGGTGGGCGTGGGCTCCCTCCCCCCACTCCTGAAGGTCCAATCTCCCCAAGGTTATCTCTTGTTTTTGCTGCATTCTGTGAAGTCACACGAGTCACACTCTGGGGCTGAAAAGTGTTGCTTTTTATAGCCTTTCCTGACGGCAGAGACACCAAGGGACAGGCTCTCCTGGGAGAGGCCTGGGGGCCTCAGTCATAGCCTGACACCCCAGTAGTCTGAGGCCCTCCTAGGCTAGGACTGGCCCCTGCCGGGGGGGGGGGTGCTGAGGCGCTAAGGATGTTGGTCCCAAGGCATCAGTGTCCTGGACCCAGGCCTGGGACCCCCTCCCCCTCCCCCCCATCCATCTTTACTACCGGACCAGCTGCCATCACTCTCTGAGCCCCTGTTTCTCCATCTGCAAAATGGGAACATTTAGCTTTCCTTGGGTTGGAAGAGCAGTATGTAGGGCGGCTCCATAGCCAGCCCCCCCCCCCGCCCCTGCCCTGGAGGGGGCAGGAGGGAGAGGAAAAGGGACAAAGGACGGGCCAGGAAAGCAGTCTCCAAGCTGGGTGCAATGGCTCATGCCTACAGAATCCAAGCTACTCAGGAGGTGGGGTTCAAGGATAGCTTGAATAAAAAGCAAGCGAGGCCCCATCTCAAACGGTAAGCCGTGTATGGCACTGCCATCTGTGATCCCAGCTACCTGGTGGTACAGGTAGGAGGGGTAAGGCTCTTGTCAGCCTGGCAAAAACACAAGACCTTATCGCACGTTGCAGGGGGGGAAGGGCTGGGGAAAGGCTCCCTTGTTAGAGCACTTGCCTAGCAAGTAGGGGGACCTAGAAGGAGGAGGGGGGTGGGAAAGGGGGAGGCGGAGGGAAGAGGCTTCATTTATTTGAAGGGCTCCCTCAAGGGCAGGGAGGAGCAGCCCTGAAGGGCAGGAACTCCCCAACCTCCATCACCTCCTTTAGTCACTCCCCTGGGGTGCAGGGTCATGTACAGGCAGGAAAGCTTACAGGTAGGGAAACTGAGGCTGGAAGAGTGGATGTGGCTATGGGTGGCAGAGATGGCCTTCTGTGATCTTGTTCTGGGGCAAGTCCCACCCCAGGAGATGTGGGCAGAATGGGGGGGGCAGTGACCAGGATGGGGGGCGGTGGCCAGAAAAGGGGGCGGTGGCCCAGATGGGGGGAGTCAGTTTCCTCCTTGTACACCTGCCAGGCCTGCCAGGCCCCACCCCTCCCCTGATCCTCCCCCACCACAAGCCCCACCCCTAATAGGCCCCTCCCCACCCAGGCCCCGCCTCTCCCCAGCCCCTCTCAAGAAGGAAGTCCAGCCCTGGGTCTGGAGAAGCCCCTGACCAGGCCCTGAGACCAGCAAAGGGCTTGGTCAGCATGACCAGGCTGCACTTTGATTTTCTCCCTGCCTTCCCCACCCCTGCCTGCGCCTCCCCCCTCCTCCCTCCTCCCTCCATTTAATCTGCTGCTTATCAAGGCTGATAACATTGAGCAATAATAAACCCAGGTCCACTTTCTAACAGCTGATTCCCCCTACGCCCTGATTCAGCGATACACAGGCACCCAGACTCTGCTGCCCAGGCCCAGGGGGACCTCCATGCAGCCATCCCGCCTGGTCCCCAACCCCTGGTCCTTGAGTACCCCTACACTTTGCCAGGTCTCAGGCTATCTCACAGGCGTTTCCTTCCTTCTGGGACACACAGAAAAAGTCCAAGTGCAACACAGCTCTGTTTACCGAGCACCTACATTGTGCCTGGCTCTGAACGATCCAGGTCGTTCTTAACCCTGTTTGAGTCACAGCTAAGGAAACGGAAGCTCAGAGAGGGCAAGTCATTTGCCAAGGTTCACACAGCAGGAGCAGGGCAAAGATTCAAACTCCAGACTGCTAGGCTCCAGGGCCCAGACTCTGAGGATCCATCTATCTGTTCCCCATGACTCAAGTGGTCAGGCAGAAAGTTGGGGTCCCTGTTGCAGCCCAAGCCTGGGCCCACTGCCAGGGCTGTATCTGGGGTGCCTGCACCCTATGGGGACCTTTGTCCCTTCAATAGGTCCTGCTGGGTACAGGACGTCCCAGGGTGGAGGGTGCAGCTGCGGTGCCAGACCTGGGCACTCCCTGGCTGGGGGAGGGAGCCTCATCCTGACCCAGCCATTGGTTTCTCTGTGGGCACCAAGCGCGGCCCCAGCCAGCCTGGTCCCTGAGGATCCCAGGCCTGGCCAGGCACAGTGGGCAGCCTGGCTCTAAGTAAGCAGCCTCCCCAGAAGGCCCCATCGTGAGCAGGATGGCATCAACCAGACGGCAAGACAGGGCCAGGCCAGCAAGGTGACCAGGATCATGAGGGCTCCTTGGGACCCCCCTCCCCCATCTTGTGGCCTAGATGGCTGCTGATGGGCTTTGAGCAGGAGCTCCATGCGCCTGGCAGGGCCGGTGCAGGGGACGGGGCAGAAGGTGCGGGGCAGAAGGCGCAGCCGTGATGGAAGGGAGCTACGGAGAATCTGGAGGCCTGGGCAATCATGTCTCCCTTCTCTTCCTTCCCTCTGCTCCTCCTCTCTCCCCTCCCCTCTCCTCCTTCCTCTCTCTCCTTCCTCTCTCTCCTTCCTCTCTCTCCTTCCTCTCTCTCCTTCCTCTCTCTCCTTCCTCTCTCTCCTTCCTCTTTCTCCTCCTCCCCTGTCTTCTCTTCCTATCTTTCTTCCCCCTTCCTCTCACTTCTCCCCACTTGTTCTCTCCTCTTCCTCCTCCTTCTCTCTTCTCCTTTTTCTCTCTGCCTCCTCCTTCCTTTCTCTTTTACTTCCTTTCTTCTTCCTCCCTCTCTGTTCTCCTCCTTCTTGCTTCTCCTTCAGCTCTCTTCCTCCTCCTTCCTCTCTCCTCTTCTTCAGCACAGAGTCTGGGGCTCCCAGGCTCTCTGGCCTTGTCCTCCACTCGCCATCTGGGGAGACACTTTGTGTGGTTTGTGACCCGGGGTCCATCCTCTCTCTCCTTCCTGTCATAGGGACAGCACCTGTTTATGCTGCAAGCAAAGAGGAGCTCAGTGGTCTTAGCAAAAGCAGACATCTGCGCTGGGCACTGGTGGTTCACACCTACAATAGCAGCCACACAGGCGCGTGAGACCTGAGGGTCCTGGTTCGAAGCCAGCCTAGACAGGAAAGTCTGTACCGGAGACTCTTGTCTCCAATTAACCAGCAATTAACCAGCTGTCCTGTGCGAGTCCCAGAGGAGCTGTGCCATGGACTCACAGAGCCACTCTGACTACACAGCCTGGTGAGGGCTCCCCTCTGCCAAGCACCCACTGTGTGCCTGGCACCTTGTATGTGATGGTGTGTGTGCAGGCACGCACAAACTCACACACACACACACACACACAACACACACATACAACACACACAACACACACAAACACACACATACAACACACACACACAACACACAACACACACAAACACACACACAAACACACACACATACAACACACACATACACAACACACACAAACACACACATACAACACACACACAAACAACACACACATACAACACACACATACACAAACACACACACATACACAAACACACACAAACACACACAAACACACACATACAACACACACACATACACAAACACACACACACAAACACACACAAACACACACAAACACACACATACAACACACACACATACAACACACACACACACAAACACACACATACAACACACATACAACACACACACAACACACACAAACACATACAAACACACACATACACAAACACACACAAACTCACACACACACACACAACACACACAAACACACACAACACACAAACTCACACACACACACACAACACACACACACATACAACACACACACATACACAAACACACACAAACACACACACACAACACACACAAACACACACATACAACACACACACACACATACACAAACACACACAAACACACACATACACAACACACACAAACGCACACACTCACACACACACACACAACACACACACACACATACAACACACACACACACACTCACACACAAACACACACAAACACACACATACACAACACACGCAACACACACACAAACACACACATACACAACACACACACTCACACACAAACACACACTCACACACACACACTCACACACAAACACACACTCACACACACACACAAACACAACAAACACACACTCACACACAAACACATAAACACACAAACACACACAAACACACACACAAACACAACACACACACACACACACACACACACACACACCCCAGTACTAAAGCTTAAGACCTCATTCTCTTGTTTGTCTTTGTTGTTTTTGCTCAAACCTGGCATTCTCCCACTTGAGCCACACCTCCAGGTCCAGCTTTTGCCTGGTTTACTGATTGTAAAAACAAAAATCTTGACTTTGAACCATGATCCTCAGATCTCAGTGTCTTGAGTAACTAGGGTTACAGCATGAGTCACTGGTGTCTGGCTTTAATTTTTTTTGTCTGTTTTTTGATGCAAAGGTCTCGCTATGTAGCCCCAGCCAGATACCAATTCAGTCTTCCCGCCTCAGGCCCCACGCGCTGGGCTCATAGGTGTGAACCACGACTCTCGCACAGGAAACTTCTCCCGGTGCCAATGGAATGATCTGCTTTGTAGTACCAGGTGGAGGCCGAGAGCCTTGAGGTCGAGTTGTTTTGTTTTTTGCCGGTCCTGTGGATTGAATTCAGGGCCTGGGCACCGTCCCTGAGCTTCTTTTGCTCAAGGCTAGCACTCTACCACTTGAGTACCACTTCTGGCTTTTTCTGTGTATGTGGCACTGAGGAATCAAACCCAGGGCTCATGCATGCTAGGCAAGCACTCTACCATGAAGCCACTAGACCCTGGGTTTGATCCCTAGCCTTGCATGCCCACTTGGATACCAGGCTGCCAGCCTTGGCCGGTGAGCCAGCACCTGCTGCCTCTGCTGCCCCCACTGCTGTGGGGTGCGGGCTGGGGGGTGGGGTCCACACCCATCCTCACTCTGCCTCGCCTCTGGGTTGTGGGTAAGGGGTGTGAGGCACACTGGCAGCCCCCTCTCTACACCCCAGGTTTCTGGGTGTCAGCTCATTTCCTCAGCCCTTGATCAAGGTATATAGGGAACAAACATAAAAGAGAAAGCCCATTTCTGGGGAGACTCCAGCCCCTGAGATAATGCCCAGTAACTTCCTGTGCCACCTCTGCCGATTTGCTTGGGTTTTGATGCTGGCCCAGGTGAGCATCTCGAGTCTCAGCTTGCCGTTCTGTGAAATGGGAAGGAGAGCTCCTCCCTCTGGAACCTTGAGAGTGCAGGAGGCGCGCAGAAAGCGAGTGTCAGCAGTGGTGACAAGTTCTTATCTGCTCTGTTCACCTTGACTCTAGAAGAATCGTTGATCTCAGCGCCTCGCTCGCTTGCAGGTCCTCTACTACTTGGGCCACTTCTGCCTTTGTGTGGGTTCATGGGAAATACAAGTCTCTCGCATTGATCTTCTCTGGGCTGGCTTTCAACTGGGACCCTCAGGTCCCAGTCTCCTGAGTAGCTGGAAGTACAGGTGTGGGCTCCAGTGCCAGGCTGAGTCCTTCCTCTGGAGCCCTTGGGGAGACTGCCCTGTGGAGAGGGGGAATGGAGCTGGTGCCTGCCTTGGGGTGGGGGAGGCGGCACAACGGATGCAGTCTCCCCTTCCCGCCCGCCCAGATGTATTTGGACAGTAAAGAAAAAAAATGAACCCCAGAGAACTGTTTTCCATTTTTCTTCTGAACAATGCCGGTTGTGGGCTCATGGCTCAGCAAATACTGCAGGAGGTGTGGCCCCAGAGCAACATTTCCAGGGACCAAGGCTGGGCCCTGCCCCTCCAGGTCCTGCCTGGGACTCTGGATCCCCTCATTGGTTCTTCCTGGGGAGGGGCATTGAGTCATACGGAGGGACCCCCAAATCTGGAGAAGACACTATGAAAACTGGTGCTACCCAACAACGCAGACCTTCCTGTCTCCTCCCTGTCCTCCGAGTAGTTCAAGCCAACTGTCCCCATTTGTGCTGGGCTGGCAGGGGTTTCTCCTGACATGCCTAAACCCAAGAAGACTCAGGCAAACTAAGGTCCTGGTTCACCCTATGGGGCCTGAAGAATTATGAGTCAAAAGGAAAGATGAAGGTGGGTGATGATGATGGTGATGGTGATGGTGACAGCTACTTCTGATCAGCGTGGGGAGGCATCCCACAACAGGCTTCGTGTCTATCCTCCTGCTTACATTAGTCCCATTCTGCAGCTGGGAAAACTGACTTGGAAAGGTCACGGAGTTAGGATGAACAGAGTGAGGCGTCAAATACAGTTGTATTCCCAGAGCCCTAGGTTTCAGTGACTATCTGCCTTGTCTGGGAAACTGACCTTGCCCAGCCTCAGATAATAAAATCAAGGCCAGGAATGGTGGAGAATATCGTCGTCGTCGTCGTCGTCGTCTGCCTCCTCCTCCTCTTCCTCCTCCTCCCCCTCCTCCTTCTCCTCCTCCTCCTCCTCCTTTTCCTCCTCCTCCCCCTCCTCCTCTTCCTCCTCCTCCTCTTCCTCCTCCTCCTCCTCTTCCTCCTCCTCCTCCTCTTCCTCCTCCTCCTCCTTCTCTTCCTCCTCCTCTTCCTCCTCCTCCTCCTCCCCCTCCTCCTCCTCCTCTTCCTCCTCCTCCTCCTCCCCCTCCTCCCCCTCCTCTTCCTCTTCCTCCTCCTCCCCCTCCTCCTCCTCCTCCTCTTCCTTCTCCTCCCCTCCTCCTCCTCCTCCTCTTCCTCCTTCTCCTCCTCCTCCTCTTCCTCTTCCTCCCCCTCCTCCTTCTCCTCCTCCTCCTCCTCCTCCTCCTCCTCCTCCTCTTCCTCCTCCTCCCCCTCCTCCTTCTCCTCCTCCTCCTCCTCCTCTTCCTCCTCCTCCCCCTCCTCCTCCTCCTCCTCTTCCTCCTCCTCCCCCTCCTCCTCTTCCTCCTCCTCCTCCTCCTCCCCCCCTCCTCCTCCTCTTCCTCCTCCTCCCCCTCCCCCTCCTCCTCCTCCTTTTCAAAATGCCTGTACTGGAGCTTGAACCCAGGACCTTGGGACCAGATCTCAACCTCCCCAGTAGTTAGGATGACAGGCACACGCACTGGTTCTGGGCCCCCTCTTGATGCGGCTGGCTTGGGGTGAACCTGGCCTGTGGCATTGTGGCTTTGTGGCTTCAAGATCAGTGTTGGAATACACACACCAGCTGGTTTGGGGGAGTCAGATGCTCCTTTCTTATCTCAGCCCCTCCCTCCCCCCAAATCTGGCCTTGTTTAGGGGAAACTTACTTCCCTTGGGAAGCTGTTGTAAAGTCAGGGCAGGGTCACATCCTGAGAGTGCCACGTCCATGGCCCCCTGTGTGGCAGACAGGTCCTAGCACTCAGGTCCAGGCCGCTGAGAAACAGAAAGCAGGGGTCAGAGCGGACCTGGATCCCCGGCCGCCCCACCCCGCCCGTTGTTTTTTTTTGTTAATCAGAGGTCGGTCTGCAGCCTCTGGTCACCGCCCCTCCCCCACTGGGGTGGCGGTGACCTCCACGGCGGGCGGGGCGGGGGCCGCTGGAGCTCTGGGGGTCTGTTTGAGGTTTCCTCTAGAGGTTGGTGGCAGCGGGTACCGCTCACTAATTAATTAGCGCTTAAGTGCTTAGCATCTTCCTGCATCATGTCAAACGAGGATTTGAGTCTTAATTCCCTACGCAGGTAATGGCGGGGATGGGCCGGGGGGAGCGGTCAGGACAGAGGAAATCTTTCTCCTTGTCTAGACGCAGGCTGGTGCTGGAAGCACCAGCAGCCGCTGCTGTGCGTGTGGAGGAAAAGCCTGGAGGACTGACCTTGGCTCGTCACCGGTGGTTACTGGAGAAGCGGGGACACTCAGGCTCTGCTCAGGCACATGGCTGGCCACTGTGGGCCCCATCTCTCTGAGTCTGTTTTCTTCTTCCTCCTCCTCTTCCTTTTCTTCCACCACCACCACCACCTCCTCCTCTTCCTCCTCCCCCCGCCTCCCCCCTCCCCCGCTTCCCCTCCCTCTCCCTCTCCTTCCTCTCCTCCTCCCCCTCTTCCTTCTTCTTCTCCCTTGGTGCTGGTATTGGTGCTAGTCTTGGGGCTTGAACTCAGGGCCTTGAGATCTGACTTTGTTTGTATACTCAATCCCTTGAGCCACAGCTCTGCACTTCCAGCTTTTGGAGGTAAGAGTCTCCCAGACTTTTCAAATCCTGATCCCCAGATCTCAGCTTCCTGAGAAACTAGGCCGACAGGCATGAGCCGTCAGCAGAGGCTCCTGGGGTTTTGCGTCCCGCGTACGGAGGTGAGGATGAGGGAATCCACGGAGCAGATGGCTACACTGCAGGAATTTTGAAAAATGTCGTGGCACCCCAAAAGACCCAGTGAGCATGGATGATCATCTTTCCCAGAGTCACTCTTGGCCAGGACTTCATTTTTTGACACACACACACATCAGGTGTGCCCTGCTGCTGCTTAGCCCAGCAGCGGTGTGGATGAGTCCGTAGGTGATGGTAGAGCCCATCTTGAAGGGGACACTGGCAAAGCTCTTAGCCCCCCCCCCCGCGATGGGGGAGGGAGGGGGAGCAGAAGCCCCAGAAGAACTGGGCTGGAGGGGGCAGGGCAGGCAGAGGGGTCCTTCTCACCTGGCATCTCTTGGTGGCAGTACCATGCCAGGCCCTGGGTATAGCCTCCGGGGCCGTTTGGGAGCCTTCACACCCCCAACTCAGTGCCAGGATCCCTGTGGCTTCTTAGAATGGGGGCAGTTGAGCTGGGAGGCGTCATCTTGGGGTGTGTGGAGGAAGAGCCCCAGTGGCTGGGGAGGGGGAGACTCCGGCCCACAGGTAAGTCAGAGGTATTATGGAAATGGCTCAAGTGGTAGAGTGCCAACCATGAGTGATAAAGCTAAGGAGCAGCACCCCAGGCCTGAGCTCAAATCTGAACACACACACACACACACACACACATTTGTCAAGTGTTCAAAGAGTACCAAGGCAGCTTTTGCCCTGGCATCAGATGCAAGCGAGGGCTCCATGTCCCAGGACAAGACTCTCCAAATGGCTGGTGACAGGCCAGGAAGTTGTATGTGAGTCGTAAGCAGTCCTAGAAGGTAACACAAATGCTGCATCAGATTGGGGACTTATGTAGACCTGTCCCTTCTATGTGTCTCTGTTGCTCTTGGAAGAGTTGAGCTCACACAGGTGGCTCACACCTGTAATCCCAGTGGCCCAGGAGGCTGAGAAATGAGGCTCATGGTTTGAAGCCAAGCAGGGGCAGGAAAGTTCATGAAACTCTTTTTTTTTTTTTTTGCCAGTCTTGGGCTTGAGCTCAGGGCCTGGGCACTGTCCTTGGGCTTTCTCAAGGCTAGAGCTCTACCACTTGAGCCTCAGCACCACTTCCGGCCTTTTTTCTATGTATGTGGTACTGAGGAATCGAACCTGGGTCTTCGTGCATGCTAGGCAAGTAGTCTACCACTAGGCCAAACTCCCAGCCCTGAAACTCTTATTTCCAATTATGTTGGAATCATAGCTATAGCTCAAGTGGTAGAGCACCAGACTTGAGCAAAAAAGCCAAGCAAGAAGGTAAAGCCCTGAGTTCAAGGTCCAGCACTGGGAGGAGAAGAGAGATGGATGAAGAAAGGAGGAGGAGGAGGAGAAGGAGGAGGAGGAGGAAAAGAGAAAGAATAAAAAAGGAGAGTAGGAAGGGAGTTGAAGAGCTAGAATGTCTCCTAACTACATGGGAGGGTGACACATTTAGACCCCAAGTCTGGAGAATGAACCTCATAACCCTACAATCTATTCCTCTACCATGCCCACAGGGGTGGCTTGTGTTTGGGGCACTAGAATCAGTCCAGACACTCGTATTGTCCCCATGGGAACATAGACTGGGACAGGTCCCTGGGCTCTAGGGAAAGCCGCAGAGCTGGGGCTCAGACCCAGGGCATCTGGCTGCAGAATCCAGATGGTGTGTCCAGAATGACGCCCTGGCAGGTCCCCACAGCCTGATGCTCGTTGCGGGGGTGGGGGGAGAAGAGCAGGGGTGGGGTGCTTCCCACTGCCCCCAATCCTGCTGCCTTCAGGCAGTTGCAGGAGTGACCAGCTGCTGCGACCCAAGAATTTGTGAGACCCACCTGTCTCCTGGCTGCACGGTATCTTGGAAAGCCTTGCTGCAGGTTCCTGGCAATGTCCCCGAGGGAGCCAGCGCTCGTATTTTAAGAAAAAAAAAAAGTCAGTAAAGAAGTTAGGCCGTGGCGAGGCTGTAAATGTAAAATATTGGTAGTTCGACAGTGTATCTCCAGCAGCAGCAAGCAGAGTTCATTGACGAGCCAGAGCCTCGTCCAAGAAATGAATCATGGTTTCTTTTTCCCCCAGATGGCTCCCCAAACGTCTGCTCTAGAGTCGTCACTTGTCCATTCAGCTTGGGGCCCCGCTAGGACTGTGGTTGATCTCCTCCTCTGTACACCAGGCAAGGAGAAATTGCTGGTCAGACTGGGGAGTAAGTTGAGTCCCAGTTGGTGATCCCAAACTCTTCTGGAAGAGCGCCTTGAGATCCACTTTTACACACACACACACACACACACACACACACACACACACACACACAGTCTTCTTGTTGATTATTAGCAGCTCCCTGATCACATTGACGATACCTTGATAAAGACATTCTGGAGGAGAGAACTGAGTCCCTGTTAGTACTCTGTAGGTGCTTGGTGGCAGGGGGAACAAATAAATGGTTTGGGCTATAAATGTGGTACCTACTTGTGTGTGTGTGTGCGTGTGTGTGTGTGTGTGTGTGTGTGGTGTGCCAATCTTGGGCCTTGAACTCAGTTTCTAGGCACTGTCCCTTAGTGGTACTCTACCACTTGAACCACGTCTAGCTTTTCAGTGATTCATTGGGTTAGTTGAATATGAGTCTCACAGACCTTTCTGCATGAGCTGGCTTTGAACCTCGATCCTCAGATCTCAGCCTCTGGAGTCACTGGGATGGCAGACGTGAGCCACCGGCACCTGGTTCTGGTTGGTATCTTTTTTTCCTTCCTTTGCCCAGTACTGGAGGGGCCAGTGCCCAGCCCATCTTTTCATCCGTCTCTTCTTTCTTGCAGCTAGCTATGGAGAAGGGACTTAAAGTGTGGGGGACCCCTGTGTCCAGATGAGATTAGTGAGGTGGCTGTAGACAGGTCTGGACATGGCCCAGGCAGAGGATTCAAACTGGAGGATTTGTGAGGTCCTGGCCCACTCTCGGCATGCAGAGTGACTTGCAAGGAGCAACCAGATCCCCACCTCCTCTCCCAGCTGGAGACTGGGAGGGTGACATTGAACACCAGCTCTGGGGCGTGCTAAGGGTTAACTAATTAATGGTCGGAAAGTGCTTTGAAAAAATAAAGTACTGGATAATGGGAAGGGCAATTATGTTGGGAGAAACTCCTAATTTGGCTGGAATTGATGTTAATGATAAAGTATCTGAAACATGTCGCAAGCAAGCGTGATTGTATTTTATATGACAGAGAGCCACCCACACGCAGGGGACATGGATGGCGGTTAATTTGGTTAAATAAAGTGAAAGATAAAAGGCACACGGACACCTCTAGCCTCTCTGTTTGTCTGGACTCTGGAACCCTTGGGAATTGGATCAGACCCTTTGACGTCCTCTACCTCCTCCTCTTTCTCCTCCTCCTCCTCCTCCTCCTCCTCTTCCTCCTCTTCCTCCTTCCCTTTTGCTGATCCTAGGGTTTGAACTCAGAGAGCCTGAGCACTGTCCCTGAGCTTCTTTTGCTCGAGGCTAGCACTTTATCACTTGAGCCACAGTGCCACTTTCAACAAGATGAAGAGTCTCATGGCTTTTCTTGCCCAGGCTGGCTTTGAACTACAATCCTCATTTCTCAGCCTCCTGAGTAGCTAGGATCACAGGTGTGAGCCACCGCGCCCAGCCCTTTGACTCATCTTATTTATTGGTTTGGAATGAGAAGAAAGGGAGGGCTGCCCCATTTTGTGAGTCCAAAAGAAGCCAGGAGGGAGAGCAGACTGCTATTAGGAGGGCGGGGGCAACAGGAGGGGTTCCAAGCCTCAGAGAACTAAGGTGCTGACCCCCCACCCAAAGCATGGGGGGAACTTAAAGGAAAATGAAGCCCAAGAGACACTGAGCCCCAAAGAGACAGAGAAAGAAAGGGACAGAAAGAGAGGACTGGAAATCAATGTGCCTCAACATTTATTGTTCGGGTCTGATAATCTGTCCTAATCTTATTTAGTCCATGTGTATGTGTGTGCATGTGCACGCGCGTGGGGTGCAATCTGGTCCTGAGACTTGAACTCAAGGCCTGGACACTGTTCCTGAGCATTTGTGCTCAAGGCTAGTGAATGTTCTACCACTTGAACCGCAGCTCCACTTCCGGCTTTTAGCTGCATCACTGGTGATAAAAGGCTTGTGCACTTTCCCGCCAAGCTGACTTTGAACCACACTTCCCCTGATCTCAGCCTCCCGAGTAGCTAGGATCTCAGGGGTGAGCGCCCAGTGGCAACCGGTCCCATTTAATCCTTGATGCCAAATCTAGGAGGAGAGTATCATGTTTACTTGTGTCTTGCAGAGGACGCTGCAGAAGCTCCGAGAGGTCAAGCAAGATGTTCAAGGTCACACAGCTAGGATGAGGCGGGCCAGGGAGTTTGGACTCAGACTGCGTGCCCGCTGACAGTGAATTCCAAGACAACGGCTTTGGGATTAAGTTGTCTTGGTGGTCATGGCTCTGCTCTTACTGGCTACATTCTGCCTGCCAAAGCAGAGAAGCAGGAGGAGGAGGGGCTACCATCTGTGTCCAGTGAGGACTTGGGGGGGATGGTCACTGCTCACAATGTCCAGCTGGAAACAGGGCGCTGCCAGGGTCCCAGAGGATTTGAAGATACCATTTAAATCTCAAGAGGACAGTGTGAGGTTACCCAAGGGAGGAGCAGAGCCTTGTTTTCTAGAAGGTCTGTGAGGTCCCCACCGGTCCAGATTAGTATTCAGTATTTATAATATTTCCATAATGGTAAAACAAAAGAAAACAAGCCGAGAGAATGCATTTTTAATCACCAATCATTTCTCTTTGTTTGTTGTGAATGAACAGCGAGGTGAAATAGTATTTCATAATCACCCCATTCGAATTTTCTTCCCTACAAAGCACTGAGAAATCTCTAAATAAAATAAATAAACAAGCCAAGACCTTAAAAGAAATCCCAGAGGGCAGAGTGCTACGTGTGGGTGATCAGAGCTGTGGGGGGGGGCTGGGGAGCTGAGAAGGGAGGACAAAGGAACTGGGCCTGACCAGCCCCTACAGCGAGGGACCACAGGTCTGGGGACACACAGGCAGGCGAGGCGGCAGAGCCATGGTTTGTTAGTCTGCATTGCCTGGAAGAGCCTGGGCAGACTCCCCCACCCTTTTTTCCTCTTCCTCATTTTTTCCAGACTCTTTTCCTGGTCCCTAGAGCTTTATAACCTCCCACCAGAATTCCTCATCACCTTGAAGCTCCCCAAAATAGTGTCCACCTGCCTCTGGCTAGTCCCTCCAAGACAAGGAAGGAACCACATGCCATGGCTCACGCCTGTAATCCATATAGAAAGAGGGAGAGAGAGAGAGAGAGACAGACAGACAGACAGACAGAGAAAAAGAGACAGAGAGAGACAAACACACGGAGAGAGAGACAGAGATACACAGGGAGACACAGAGATAGAGAGACAGAGACAAAGAGAGACAGAGACAGGGAGACTGAGAGAGAGACAGATACAGACAGACAGAGACAAAGACAGACAGACAGACAGACAGACAGAGAAAAAGAGACAGAGAGAGGGGCCGGGAGTTTGGCCTAGTGGTTAAAGTGCTTGCCTAGCATGCATGAAGACCCGGGTTCGATTCCTCGGTACCACATATATAGAAAAAAGCCAGAAGTGGTGCTGAGGCTCAAGTGGTAGAGCTCTAGCCTTGAGAAAGTCCAAGGACAGTGCTCAGGCCCTGAGCTCAAGCCCAGGACTGGCAAAAAAAAAAAAGAGACAGAGAGAGACAAACACACGGAGAGAGAGACAGAGATACACAGGGAGACACAGAGAGAGATAGAGAGACAGAGACAGGGAGACTGAGGGAGAAACAGATACAGACAGACAGAGACAAAGACAGACAGACAGAGAGACCAAGAAAATGACAGAATCCCCAACAAGTATGTCATACCTGGATTCTGGGGCTCTGGTGCTCTGTCAAATAAGGCTTCATGTACACTCCATGTGTGAGACAGCTGAGGTCTCCTGAGTCTCTGAATTTTCTTCACTGCTTCTTGCTTATACTTTATCTAGTGATAATCAACATTGCCAGAACTTTATGTCCTAGCAAAGTACCTGACTCATGGGGAGAAGAGGTGCCCATGGAAGGATATGTGGATGGATGGATGAGAGCATGAGTGGATAGATGGGTGAATGGATGAATGAGTGCATTGGTGGGTGGATGAGTGGATGGATGGACAGATGAGGGCATGAGTAGATGGATGGATGGATGGATGGATGGATGGATGGATGGATGGATGGGTGGATGGATGAGTGCATGGATGATGGATGGACAGATGGATAAATGGCGATGGTAGTTGGTCCCCTCCCTGGCTAGTGGAAAAGGTTACCCCGGGTAGTTATGCTACACAGCTGACACCAATTCCATGTAGGCTTGTTAGCCTCCCAGGGGCTGATAGCCTGAAATTGTATCTTCAACAGGTCCTCTGAGGACTCTGAAAAAAATTTCATCTGCTACCAAAGCAAATCCCTCTCCAACAAGAAACTCGAAGCAAACCTCTCAAATCAGACCTCATTTCCAAGTAGCTATGCAATGGGGGGAGACTTGTGGCTCCCATCCTAGCGATGCAGGAGGCTGAGATCCAAGCATCGTGATTCAAAGGCAGCTCAGGCAGGAAAGTCCGGGAGACTCCTACCTCCAATGAACCACCAGAAAACTGCTCTGGCTCAAAGTGGTGGAGCGCTAGCCTTGAGCAGAAAAGCTCAGGGACAGTGCCCAGGTCTTGAGTTCAAGCCCCAGGACCAACAAAATCAATAAATAGAAAGCACTGGCTAGGTCACAGGATCCTGGCTCTGCCACTAACACACTTTGAGATTATGAGTTAAAGAGTAGCTTCCTTTCCTTGGGCCTCAGTTTCCCATTTTGTTCTCAGATGTCCAAGCTTTGGCACTAGGCCCCTTCTCTGTGGGTAGCCAGGAGGTTCTTGGGCGAATGCTACCTCTGGATTCCTGCTGTTACGGTCCAGGCAGCCTGCTGCCCCATCCCTGACTGCTTGTAGACTGAGGAGTCTTGTGCAGGCTGGGCCCGGCCTCCCTTCTCTGTGGTGGGGCTCTGGGAACTGGGGACGCACCCAGAAGCCAGGCTGGAGGCGCTCGCTGTGGCCCAAGCCCACACTCCCCCCAGATGCTATTGAAAAAATAATAAAAAGGTAATTACTTTGTCATTACTGAACACTGGTTTGTCTTTCCTTTCCTTTCTTTTTTTTTAAGCCCGATCATAAATAACCATCCCATTACCTTCTGCAGTGTACACACAGGGCCACGCAAGACCCCTCTCCCTGTACTCACGGCTTCTCCACCCTACCCTGCCCCGAGTCACCACACACTTGAGCACTCAAACACACAGCCCGTATTTTCCAGGCCTTCTGCAAGGAGCTGGACATAATGATAGCAGCAGCTACCATGTATGAATCCAGGAGAGTGCTCTGCACAAATGATCTCAAGAAAGTGTTCCCACAATGCCATGAGACAAATCCTGGCTTCTTCCCGCATTACAGATGGGGAAACTGAGGCTGAGCCAGGCCCAGAGTTACACAGGCAGTAAGCAACTGACTGGGATTCGAAACTTGTAGTCAAAGTCAGAAATCCGTGCTCTGATACACCAAGTATTCAAACACAGATTTTTAAGCACATACATATACACTCATACACAGTGAAATAGGGGCTGCAGAGAGTAGGTAACAGAGAAAATAAGGAAACAGTGGGCCAGAGTAAATCAGGGAAGGCTTCCTGGAGGAGGTGGTGCCTACTTTGGTCTCATTCGGTGAGTGGGAGGAAGAAAAACCAGAGGATAGAAGGAAGGGTGGCACGAAGGCCTGCAGGTGTGGGCAGAGTAGCAGCTGATGGCTTTTAGGGCTGAGAGGCAGCGGAGGGGGGCGAGGTGGGCAGGGCCCTCACACATATCCGGGCCAGCCTGGCAGAGCAGGGAAGTTCTCCCCACCCACACTCAACTCCCCTGCTTGTGTGACAGGAGGAGTCTCCTCAGCAGAACAGCTCTTTCCTGCCTCCCGGCCGGCCCCGCCCCTGTGAGCCGGGTGCTCTGGGTGGCGGCTGCCACCTGCACAGGTGTCCAATGGGAGGGGGCATGGCTGTTTCCGGAGTCCCTTTGCCTGTGGCTTGGCCATGCCAACCTCTGCCAGATCTGTACCTGAGGCTAGAAGCGTCAGGGTCACCTTGGGGTGCTTGGCTTCTGTCCTCAGAAGTGGGAGCGGTAGGGAAGGGGCAGGGGCTGTGGTAAAAGACAGCAGTGACAGCGCTACAGGCCTGTGCTGCTGGCTTGAAGGACAGGGCAGGGGTGGGAGCGGGAGGGGGAGGGCAGGGCCCTTTGGTTTTGCCATCATGGGGTTTGCCTTGTTCGACAGGCCCTGGTGCCAGGTCTGCCCCGCCCTGGCAGGCCTGGGAGGGGCTGAGGTGTTGGCCCGTGGGTCTTTGGGTAAGAGGTGATGTCAGCGGGCAGCCCTACCCCTCACCTGGCTGTCCCTCTGTGTGTCTGGGCGGCTGCTGCCTGAGCGCGCCTGCGCTGAAGCTGCTAGTGTATGGAGCTCAGCCATGCCTCCACCGCCCCACGCCTGCTCGGAAGGGACACTGGAGACACCCCTCTTCTACTCCTGTCTGCACACACACACACTCACACACTCACACACACTCACACACTCACACACACTCACACGCACACACACACGCACACACACACACACACACGCTCACACAGGCTTCTGGGCCGGCTCGGGAGGGTAACTGTGGTGGGTTTCATTTCAATTCATTCTTGACATTTTTAAGTTCAGTTCACACCCAAATACCTGGCACTTGGTTTGTGGGTGTGTTTTTATTGTCTGCATGTTGTAGCCCTTTAGGTCTCCTGAATTGTTTGCAAGAAAGATGAACTGCCCCCCCTCATTTTTCTTCAGAAATTGAATATTATATATATGTATATATATATACATGTATTCTTTTTTCCCCTACATGTTGATGGGTTCTGAAGATGTTACAGCTCAAAGGACCTGGGTGCTTAGTAGAAACCAGAGATCCTGAGACTAGAGACTGTTTCACCTATGATTCTTCTTGTTTCCAGGCAGGGACAAACAATAAACACAAATACTTAAAAAAAAAATAAAGTCAGTTAACGAGAACAAATTAGAAAACAATAAGACTGAACTCTGAGCAAAAACAGCCTGAGCTCAGAGATCAGAGAAGAAGGCAAATACTGAGACTCCCCAGCCCTAGAAAACAAGTCGTATTTATGGCATAGAAATCCCTAAGGTTTTTGTGTTTCGAGAGATTTCTGGAAAGGTGCAGGCAATGGGTAAGAGATACAGAGGAGCTCAAGCGTATAAAGGCAGAAAGTCTGAGCAGAGCATCGCCTTTCTTCCTTCCCTGCCCCCCCACCCCCCTCCCAGTCCAGGCTCCAGGCACAGAGCCTTGGGCCCGGGAACCTGCATAGATGTGTTGCTTTCCAGCTCCTGAAGTCTTTCTCCCCATCCTTGCACACATGGCTTTCAGCAAGGGTGCTTGAACCTTGAAACAGCCCTGCTTGTGGCACAGTTTAATAAGGATTCATTACTGGAATCACAGACTCTATCACCCATTAAATTAGCAGGGGTTAAGAGAGAGGGAGACAGAGAGAGAGGAGAATGCCGAAGGTTGGAGGGTTGGAGAGTGAGGTGAAGATGAACTTGCTTAGAAACCAGAGCTGTGTGCGTGTGCATCGACGAGGGACAGTCTAGGGCTGCAGGCCTTGCATGCTTTTGGATGTATGCGAGCTCTTTGATTTGACAACTCCGCATTAGGGCATATGTATGATTGTTTATGGGCCAGGATATTCATTCAAGTTATTTACAATAATGAGAGGGATTGGAAACAAGCTCAATGCTCCACATTTCCAGTAGGAAGGGAACGCTTCAGTCAATTACAGTCAAATTCTGTAAGCTAGCCATTAAAAAAAATCACATTGTCAGGAGAGTGGACGCGTTGCATAAACATGGCAGGTGAAGGGGGAAAAATCAAGTACAGTCCATGATTTTCTGGTTTTATGTAAACGAACCAAAGCAAAAAGGAACAAAACTCACAGACACTGAAATGTAGATTAGGAGGAAATTCCTAAAGATGGTTTCTGATTGGGTGATAGGGTTCAAGATGACTTCTGTTTTCTTCTTCTTTCCCAAAACAAATCAAAACAGGGTGCTGGTGGCTCATTCCTGCAATCCTAGCTACTCAGCAGGCCAAGATCGTAGGACTGTGTTTGAAGCCAGCCTGGACAGGGTGCTGGGTTGGGAGACTCTCACCTCCAATAAACTACTTGGATAAAGCAGGAAGTGGCACTGTGGCTCAAGTGGTAGAGCACCAGCTTTGAGCACCAAGAAGCTCAGAGGCAACACGTAGGCCCTGAGGTGAAGCCCCAGGATTGGCAAAAGGAAAAAAAAAATATGAGTTTTCTGCATTGTCCACAACACATGTGCATGGCATCTGTTATCAGAAACACGTAAATCCCCTCTGTACATTACCTCTATAATAACAAGGGGGGAAAGGAACCAACTATGTACTTTGCAAAAAAAAAGAAAGGTGAGAGGATTTGGGGGAGACCCTCAGCGCTTGTGAGCCCCTAAGAGAGGAACTGAGACCCCCTGACAGCTTGGGAGTAGACCTCTCTCTCCCTGCCTTCCTCCCATGATACTCCAGGAGAGATACTGGTAAATAAAATGGCCTCAGCTTTTTTCTTTTTTAAATTACAACTTACTTACTCATCACCAGGACCATTTGTCTCCAGCCCTTGTTTAATTACTCACTCACTAAATATCTATGCAACATCTACTGGGCTCCAGCACCATGCGAACCCCTAAAACATACACCTCACCCAAGGAGAACCTCAAGACAAAGAAGATGTGGACGTGTTGGTCGGTGGGTTGATTTAAAGGGTTTGTCACCTCGTCTTTCTGAGTGTGGGACGTGGACGGCGTGACTTCTGTGGCTGCGTTTGTCTTTGTCTACATTGAAATGAGATGTAAAGGGCAGATTTTTTTTCCTGCTTCCCCTCCGCTCCCTCTCACATCCGTCTCCTGGTGAACATGAAACAAAAGCAAAAGTGCTTCTTGCAAGCTGGATATTGGCGGTTCACGCCTGTAATCCTAGCTACTCAGGAGTCTGAAGTGTGAGGATCACGGTTTGAAGCCAGCCTGAGCAGGAAATTCTGTGAGACTCTTCTCCAGTGAATCACCAAAAGGACAGAAGTGGAGCTGTGGCTTCCACGGAAGAGAAAAAAGTGCCTTCTTTTGGAGGCATAAAACAGGAATGAAGATTCATTACCTCCTGGCCAGGCAGCTGGTCCCCGTAGAGTCAGACTATGTTAATTTTGGAGAGCTGTTTTCTGAGCCTCAGTTTTCTCATCTGTATAACGGATCTGTTCATCATCTGACCATCCATAGACAGACGGATGAGATTCTATGCGTGCCGGCACATAATAAGCCCTCAGTGGATATCAGCTATTTATTGATTAACAATGCAGTCATGCGCTCCTTCCTCTGCAGAGGACTCGAAAATGAAAGGATTATGACCAGGAAGCTGAGCTGTGATTTCTTTTAAGTCTTTCCCAATGACACAGGCCGAAGTAAAATGTCTTTGTTCCATAATTGATTATCCAGGCACAGAGCTTGGCTCCTGAGCTTCTGAGATAAAACCATGATGAGTTCCCAGAGCACGGCAGGTGTGTGTGTGTGTGTGGATGGTGACACTGGAGGAATGACTGGGCTACGGGCTCCCCCATGTAGCCTCCTCTGTTGGAGGGGACCCTCCCCAGCCATCTGCCCTCCACTTTGGACCCCAGCTGAATGCCTAGGCCTCTGGGCTACCACCTCCTCCTCCCAAACTTTATCCCAGTCACGGGGCCCTAAAAGCACAGACGCTGGGACTTCCCTGAATTCAGGGCCTGCTGTGTGCCAGGCAGTGTTTCAGGTGCTGAGAACACCAGGGGATACAGAGTCCCCGCCTGCTTCCATTCTAGTAGGGGCAGCCAGAAAAGAAAACAGAATAGACAAACTCATTTTAGACATCCAAACAAGACAACGTGATAGAGCAAAGAGTGGGAGCTACTCCACTGAGGAAGCACCCGAGGAGGCTTCAGAGGAGCGAGCGAGCATCTGAGTCATGGGATCCCACTGGAATCTGGAAGCCTTCTAAAAGAGCTATGGAGGCAGAGGGAATGGCAAGTGCAAAGGCCCTGGGGTAGGGACAACCTAGTGTTTTTGTTTTTTTTTTTAGCATAGCGAGAAGCTAGTGTGTGATCTGAGCATGATGACCAAGAGGAGTGTAGAGCAGGTGAGGCCCGGGGCAGACAGTGGTCAGTTTATGAAGGACTTGCTGACTATGAAAAACAAAAAGAACTAGCAGAAGCCTAGGAAATGCTAAATGAAAGAAAAAGAGGAGGAAAAGCAGCCATTACTAGTTCTCTCCCGGGAAGGCCAGTGGGGAAGGAATCACACAGTGCAGGAACAAGACACCAGAGGCCAGTTTGAGAACTGTAGTGCTCTGCTTTAGTCCCTTGCTGTTGTGTCTTGTTTTTCCCTTTTGAGTGGGGAGGAGGGGCAGCCTTTCCACTCCCCTTCCTCCACACGCCCTCCAGAGTTTTCGGCTGTGGGGAAGGTTCCCGAACGTGGTGGCCAGGAGACAATCCACGTCCCCTTCCTCCCGGGAAAAACTAGTAAAAGTTTGATGGGTGAGAAGGGATAACTAGTGATGACTGAGCGTGGTGGTGGAGAAAGGTGATCCTGACCGTGAGAGAGGGGCCGTGGGCATTAAACGCCTGCGCCCAGCCCCGAGGGGGGCACTGGACTCTGCCTGGTTCTTTCTTGTCTCCCACAGCTGGAACAGATCTACCGTTTCTCGCACACCTGCCCTGCAAATGAACTAGCGGTGGACCACCGCTGGAGAAAAATAAAAATAAAAGAAGTGGAGAGGGAAGCGGAAGAAACTGAGGAGAGCGGAACACTGCATGTCCCCAAGAGCAGTGACAATTACTGGCACGTATCGATCACTGTCTTGGCCCCAGCCCTTTCCCTACATTAACTCATTTTAGTCTCCACACTCCCAGGCAGGCACTATTATTATCATCCCCATTTTAGTGTTGAGGCAACTGAGGCATGGAGGAGAATGGGGGTGGGGGGGCAAAGTTCTAACTCCAGGACCCCCAGCTGGTGAGTGAGCCGCGGGTAGGGTGAGGGTCTCGACTCAAGGCTCCCTGTTAATTGCTTCTTCACCCTGTCCTAGAAAATTAAGGCTCAATTCGCCAGGTTGATCTCATTTCTCCTGTGGAGCAATTAGGGGTGGGCTTGAGATGCTCGGGGGGCTGTGATCTGCCAGGGCCGAGGGTCTTCTTGCTGGCCGGTGAGCGTCCACCCTTGGGGAGCCGGATGGGAGCTGTTCCTGGTGGGGGGTTTAGCCAAGGAGAGGAAAGGCGGTGGTCCGTGGGGCTGCTCAGTGTTTGATGAGTCCTGTCTTCCCGTCGAGTCCAAGGATAAGGAAGAGAGGCAGCAGACAGGAGCCGCTCCACACGGGAGCCCCAAGTCTTGGGCAGATCTCCGGATCCACTCCAGGTCCTAAGGGGCTGGGGCTTGGCGCTGAGTTCTTTCCGAGCTGCTCCGTGGACATCTGAAGGCCAGGGGACGGCTCCTGCTCCAAACCTGGAGGCTTCCAGGGGGGAGCCACGGCCACCCCACCTCAGGGCCACACCTGCGCTCTGTCCAGTTGCCTCTGGACCAATCAGCTGGCAGTGTCCGTGTGGGACGATTATCCTGCAGGCGGTGGGGTCCCTTCCCCAGGCGGGGCTCGGTGGAGGCCCCGACGCCTCCCAGACCGCAGCGATGCTTTACCAGCCGGCAACGTGGCCTTTTAGTGTAATGTTCTGCGCGAGGCTCACACTTGGAAATTTTATTCACTTATTCGATAAATTGTTTATTCAGTGTATCGTGGTCAGTGTCTCACTTATCTCCCTCTCTGGGCGTTTCTCTCTGCTTTCTTTTTTCTTTTTTTCCTCCCCTGTTCCTCCAGAAGGGGAAATGGGTGTCACGGTGGGGGCGCCATGGCCTGACTGGAGGTAAAAAGGCTCCAGGACCCAGAGCTGATCCCGACCCCGAGTCGCCAGGGAGCTTGGCAAGGCCAGCAGGCTGAGCGGGGGCGGCCGGCCGGGCTCCTCCTGGGCCTGCTCTGCGCTCCTGGGCTTGGTTTTCCCGGCGGATCCTGGCACTCCGCGGGATCACTGGTGTGCGGGCTCCCGAGGCGCCCCGCCGGGATTCGGGCCCTGCCGCCCGCCGCCCGCGGCCTCTCCGGCGAGCCGGCTCCTGCTCCCTTCTTACACGAGATTAAATAAATAAAGAAGAAAAAACCTTTGCAAAGAGAGAAGTGCGGGGCCGCGCCGCAGCCGGGGGACCCCAAGCGCCACGGTCTGGGGGTTCGACCTTTCTAGCGTTCTAACTTGCACGGAAGAGCCAGAGCGTCCGTGGAAAAGTGGGAAGTAAAGTCGGTGTCCCCGAGCTCGGAGCAGGTGAGAGGTCCCCCGCCCCGGCCTCAACTCCACTCCGGCGGGCGCAGCCGCCTTCGGGCCCCGCGTCCCGAGCGGGCGGCGCGCGCTCCGCCCTCGCCTCCCCGGCGGGTCCGGGGCGCGCGCACGCCGGGCCGGGCCGGGGCGGTGGGTGGGCCGAGTCCGGGAGGGGAAGGTCTGGGGGTGCGAGGGTGGAGCGGAGCCCGGCCCCGCGATCCGGCCCGGGTTTTGCAGGCCGCCCGCGCGCCCGCTCGGCCGCGGAGAATTCCATAATCACAGCGGGCGAGAGCGGAGACTGGGAGCGAAAAATCCGGGATCCGGCAACTTTGGGCGGCGCATGCGCGCCCGCGGCGCTCCATCCCAAACACACACACATTTTTCCCCCGGACTTGGAAAGTCACCCAAAGCCGCCCCAAGTGCAGGTAAGAGACTCGGCGCTCCCTCCGCCGCGGCCCCCGCGCCCCCCAGCTCCGCGGGCCTCGCGGGGCGCCTCCCCGCCTCGCCCCCCGGCCCGGGGCAGCCCCCTACCCCTGGGGCTGCCGCTCGCAGCCGGGAGCGGGCGAGCGAGCGAGCGAACCAGCCAGCCTGCGAGCGGTGGCTGGCACCCAACTCCGGCCGTGCGGGAGGCGAGGGGCACGGGGGCGGGGGCTGGCACCCCACGGGGGCGCGGGCGGCGCGGCGCCCACCGCGGCCAGGGCCATGCCGGGCGGGGGCCGCCGGGCGCGCGGCTCCCCCCGGGGGAAGAGGGGCGGCTGCCCCCGGGGGTCATGGACTCGGGCAGAGGGGCCGGCGGGGCAGGGGGAGGGGGGGAGGCGCCAGGCGCACGTGAGGACTTGGCAAATGGGGTGGGGGCGCCCCTGGCGCGGCGGGCTTGGGGGTCCATGCTTGCCAACATGGGCCGTCGTTCTCGCTCCGGTGCCCTCTCCAGATTGGGGGGGGTTGTCGTGCGCTCTCCGGGGCAGAGAAGGAAACAGGGGCGAGGGGCACCTGGGGCGACTTTGCGAGACTTTGCCCAGGGGTAGGGGTGGTGGCGATCCCCCCCTCCGGCTAGCCACGGCGCCCCAACACCGGGGCGTGGGTGCCGCCGGCAGAGGTAGGCACTGCTCGCTTAGGCTTAAGGTACCCACGGGTGCCCCGGGTGGGAAAACAAGGCAGGAGATCCCTCGGATGGGGGAGAGTGCTTGGTGCCCCTTTTCTTTCGGTGCCTGGGAAGTTTGTCTCAAGTGCGCGGCTCCGGGCGCGGCAAGTGGCGCTCCGCTCGCTTCCCCCACCCCAGCCTCGCCCGGCTCGGGCTGGCAACGCCGGGGCGCACGGCCGGCCGGAGCCCCGGCTCCGAGCCGCTCGGCTGCCGGCTGGCCTCGAGCCCTCGGGGCCGGGGAAAAGTTCCGGGGAGTTGGGGCGGCTGTGGCGTGCGCGGGAGAGAAGTTGCGCCCAGGGGCGCAGGGCTCGGGATGGGCGGGCGGCGGGCAGCGGGCGGTGCGCTCCCAGGGGGCCGCGCAAGGAGAAGCTCAGGTGGGGTCTGTACCCCAAGGTGGGCTGGGGGCGACCTGGGGAGTTTAGCATTTGGGGAGAAGGATCGCTGGATCCGAGGGGCGCGGGGCTGCCACGGCTCCAGGTGGAGGACATCGGGAGTGGCTGGCGGGGGCGCGGGGGGCACCAGAGGGCAGATGTGGCGGCTGGGCTGCCCGGGCACTGGGGTCGGGCTTCGCGGCGCAGGAGCGCGCGGTGTCTTGGCGGAGTGTGGGGGAGTGGGGGGGGCGCGCGGGAAGGGGGTTCGGGCCAGCCGGACCTCGGGGAGCTCTGGGGGCAGGGCCCCCGCCGAGCGCCCGCCCGCCCGCCCGCAGGGGGTGAGCCGGCCGGGCGGGAGCTGCGGCCGGTTTATTTTTACTCGGTGGCATTTGCAGAATGTGCAGCTGATGACCGGCGGCCGCCAGGAAGTTTTGCTTTCTGTTCTTTCTCTCTTCCCGAAGCCAGCGCGAAGCTGGGGCGCGGGAGGGCTGGGGGGCGCTGGGCCTGGGAGGGGCGGCGGGCGGCGGGGGTGGGGGGACGAGGTGCGGGCCGGGGCAGCGGGCGGGGGCGGCCCGGGCACGGGGCGGGCGCAGGGCCTCCGCGGAGCGGGGAGCGAACGCTGGGAGCTCCGGGCCAGGGGAACAGGTGTATGCGCCCGTCAATCACAGCCGGAGGGACACTTTGGGGGCGTAGATTAAGATCATAATAATAGATTTTTCTCTAGGGGTGGGCGCCGAGCCTTCTTCCAAGTCAGCCCCAGCCCGACGAGTTGGGGGCAGGAGAGGCTGGGGGTGCAGAGCCCCCCCTTTCTTCCACACAAGTTTCTCCCGACCCGGCTGTGGCTTGGGAAGCGGGTCAGGCGGGGGACCTCCATCTGCACGGCGCTGGGGTGCCGCTGAGGACAGCCAGCCCAGTAGGGAAGCGGCGACACCCCTCCTCCTAGCCCAGGCCTCCCCCAACCAGGCTGGGTCTCGGGGTGTCTGGGGAGGCGTGCGTTCCTGCCGGAGCGGAGTCTGGGGGCGCGGCCCACGGGGTAGGTGTCACTGTCCCTCCAAGCCCCCGTTCGCTTGCAGGGGCTGGGGGGGGGGGACAAGGCCACGGTAGTGGAAAGACTACTAAGTTGGTAAGTTTAAGATGTCTCCAGGCTGGTACAGGCGCTCGCTGACAGCGCGACCGGGAGCTGGAAAAGTGATCGCTGGTCGTATCTGCCCCCCCACCCCCGCTCCCACCCCCAGGGCAAGGGCACACACACACACACACACACGTGTGCACACACACGCGCGCGCGTGCACACACAGGCGTGCGCACAGGCGCGCGCGCACACACACTCCTCCGTCCTGCAGGGAGCTGTCCGGGCTGAGCAGGAGCAGCTGCGCCGGCGGGCGTGGAAGGGGGGCAGCGGGTCCCCCGGGGCTGCGCCCGCCGGGCTGCGCTCCGCGTGCCCGGAGGGGGCGCTGGGCCGCTCCGCGCCGGCCAGCCCCGACTGCACTGCCGAGCGCGGGCTGTGCGTCCGTCCCTGCGTCCGTCCCCGTCCGTCCGTCCGCCCCTGCGTCCAGCGCGGCCGCCGCGTCCCGAGCCCCACGCGGCCTCCTGGCCGGCACCCGCCGCTGCCTCCCCACTTCCCAAACTTTGGCTTTTACGGCTTCCCCTCCACTGGAGCTCTCGGATCGTCCCCGGACGCCAGGAGCGGAGGGAGAGCCCGCGCCTCCCTGGAGGGCCGCCGCCGGCTGCCCCCGGCCCCGGCGCGAGAGGCGCCCCCTCCCAGCGGTTAGCCACCTTACAGGCGGCTCGCCAGAGTTTATGGGGAATATTGTTGAAGTTCAGTAATCAGGTTTCCAGCGATCTTATGCCTCCTGTTTAATTTATTAGACTAGTTATTTATTCTGTTGATGATAATCTGTTGCTGGTTTCTATGGAGATGTTAAACTGATCTCTTTCAGAAATCAAACTCCATATGCACTAAAACGTTTAAAGGGGCAGTGTCTCCCTCCCCCCAAGTCCCTCCTTTCTTTCTTTTTCTTGTTTTTTCTTTTGGTGGTGGCGTTTTGTTTTTTAGACTTTGCACCTTGCTGAGACTTCAGTGTCTTGCTCGGAGCCTCTCCGGAGTCTCGGCACATTTTATTTCCTTACGAAGCAGAGGAGCCCGGGAGACCCACGCTTTGTGGCAAGTACAGCTTATTATGGCTAGCAGAAAGCGAAGGCTTTGATCCCCGAGTTACGTCATCATTTAAAACAGATCATTTCACCACCACCCCTTCCCCCATCACAGAAGAGCAAAATTCCTTCAAGATCAAAGACTCCAATCTAAAAAAAAAACCACACATACACACAACTATTGTTCAAAAAGAGGAGAAAGTCAGTTAAATATGAACCTCCCATTTATATCTGCTCCTCTTGTCCTTAAAAGATTTTTTTGAACAAGGAAAACAAAACTCAGCTCATTTTTTCGGACTTATTAATAGTTTATCTTGCCCCCCTTTTAATTTAAAAAGAAGTTCAAAGTTAGATTTCTCTGCCTGTGGGGGTTGAGGTATACTTGCTTCCCTTTTAGATCCTGACCATCTGTGTTTGGAAAATTGGCCTCTGGGAAGAGGGGAAAAGGAGTTTTTACTTGAAGTTGATGGAGTGCTGGATTTTTTTCCCCCCAAATAGTCACCTAAAATTTTCCTATTTTTCCCTGTTTGATTTTTTTTTTAAGAATAAGAGTGACCTCTGATTGGTTTATTTAAAAGAATCCAACTTTTCTTCCTTTTTTTCCTGCTCAGGTATATATTTTTTTTCTGTAGACTTGTGACTTCCATAGCGGTTGGCGGTATTTTGGGAGGGGCAATAAATTAAGAAAATAAGACAGAAAATAATTATCTTGGTATGTGACACAGAAAAATGGGGAGCCCACTCTGGGTCTGATATTTATCACATTGACAGATATGATACAAAGCGATTGCATTTCCTAATGATCCTCTGGGACTAAGTTGTAGGTAAAACCATTTAATGCATTTTTAATATGAAAGTAAGACCCAAGTTCCATTTTCTTGGAGGTAAGGGGGAGTGGAGGTGGGTCTATAGGGCCAGTGCTTTCTGAGTGGACTGTTTAGCCCCTTCAACTAGACCCCCCCCTTTCATATTTCCATTTACTTGGAGGAGGGGTGAGTCCATACAGGGCATTTGGCTTTCATAAATAAATTTATAGCTGGCCAGAAGGTTCAATGCTAAATAAGAGCATACTTGGAAAAAAAAAAAACAAGCTCAACTCCACCCTTACTAAAGAAAATAAAAGAGGCAGTACTTGACATGTCCCTCATCTATCCACCATTCTGCTTTTCGTGTGTGTGTGTGTGTGTGTGTGTGTGTGTGTGTGTGTTTTGGAGGGGGTAGAGTGGTGGTTGCTTTTACAGCTCTAGAAGGGAGCCATTCCTATTATTTCCCTCTTCGCTATATTTTAAATTTTCTGTTTGATTTGGATTGCAAACAGAGCAGAGGCTTAAGGAGTAAAAAGAGCACTGTGGCTTTAAACTCAGGAGTTTGCATATTCTCCTTGTATCTTTCCCCTTTGCTAATTATTGTGTTGTTTTCAGAGCAAATATGTCATATCCATGGCGACCGGGCAGGTTTATTGTCTTTCTGAAGCAATAGCTCACATAAGTAATTAATGACTTTCTTTTTTTTCCTCTGGCTTAGGTTAAACAGATCATTCAAGGAAAGTCATCTCTCTCCTCTCTCTCTCTCTCTCTCTCTCTCTCTCTCTCTCTCTCTCTCTCTCTCTCTCTCCTCTCTCTCTCTCTCTTCCTTTTTCTTCCTCTCTCTCTCCTTCTCCCCCTCCCCCCTCTTTCTCCCTCTCCTTTTCTCCCTACCCTTAAGCCCTATAACATTAAGAACATGAGTTAAAACAAGAAAATAACCAAGAACTCAACATCTTATACTCCCCCCACTTTTCTTTCAAGGCTGAAGTGTCACCTTTCAGAGCTAGGCTCTGTCACTTCCCAGCCCAAAGCTTTTCAGCTCTGGCCTGGACTAGCAAAGCCCATGCAATGCAAGGCCTAGGACTCTGAGGCAAGGGAGGTGTTAGTGTGGGCCAGTGGGGAGGAACCTGGAGGAATTTGCTTTTGAGGTTGGGGAAAGCACTCTAAAATGAGCATTTCTCCTGTATTTAGCAAAATTTCATTAAACTGTTTACAGGAAAGAATTAATGAGTTGCTAGTAATGTGCATACCACCCCCCCCCCCTTTGCCCTGTCTACTTAATTGGAGAGGCAAAGTTTTTCTTTCCCATTTCACCTTCACCTTTCTCCAGCCTTCATCTTAAGTGCTTTTTTTTTTTTTTTCCTAGCAAAGTAGTTTCTGGAATCCCCTCTGGTGAATTTCTCCTGCATGATGGTTGAGTTTTGGCTTTTATTTCCTTTTTCTTGTTGATGTCCAGCTCCAGGCTGGTTCTGCTTATGGAGCAGTTGCCGTGATGATTGATAAAGTTAGATGACTTATTTTTTTCTTTTTGGGGTGTGAGGGGTGGCCCCTGTCAGAGGTGAAATTAGACTGCACGTGTATCGCCTTTCTACCTGTAGTCACAGTATTGGTTGGAGGGTGAAGCCATTTTCTTTTCCTTTTTTACTTTTATTTTATGTTGTTCCCTCTTCAAGTGAATCTTTGCTGACAGAAAGAAACCTTCTGATGTCATCTTTTAACTTTAGAAATGTGAGCTTTTTCCCACTGCTTCTCCAGTCACTCTTATGCCTGGGTATACCTTAAACACCTTTCTACTGCTGTCTAATCCTCCTTTAAAAATGTTATACATAGTCGTGTGTGTGTGTGTGTGTGTGTGTGTGTGTGTGTGTGTGTGTACATACATATGTCCTTTCAAATGGGGACTGATACAGAGGAAGCATTTATGTTGTCCTTAGACACAATTTAGAAGAATATTTTCCTCCCTTTCTGAATAAATGAAAAAAAGAAAAGAAAAGGCTATCAGTTGACGGGCTGAATCTTTAGGCTTTGGGCACTGATAATGAAAACATATAGACCTCAGGAAGAGATTTCTTTGATCACTGGTTTCTGAGGAGGAGAAGAGAAGGCTGGGTAAGTGTGATGCTGAGACTCGAGCGGAGTTGTAATTGAGCCTGTAACCTCTTGATGTCTATATCAGAGAACCAGACATGAGCAGAGGGAACTGAGGAGAAGCAAGCCAGGCTGCTCGAGGAGGGAGCTCCGTGGGGGGAGAGGCACACAGAGAGGGAGATAGATTTAATTTATAGACATTTTAAAAACCGTAATTTCATTAGGATCTGTTCTTTGCTTTCTCTGAAGGGCAGCTCGGCAGACCGATACGTCCGGTCTCTGCCCAGGATGCGCTGTGTGGTTTGCTGGGCACAAGCCCCAACGTCCTTGCCAGCTCTGAGCATTAAAAAAAATAATCCCCAAAAGTCAGGTGTGATTCTAGCTGCCCTGGGGTCTCCCGATCTCCTATCTGGACAAGGGCATTGCGTGTCTCCA